>NW_020664984.1:2495210-2586526 GCF_002925995.2 Terrapene triunguis | reverse complement strand
AGGAGGGAGTTTGGGTGAGGGAGGGGACTCTGGGCTGAGGCAGGGAGTTGGGGTGCTGGAGCAGGTTCAAAGTGCGGGGTCCCCGCGGCGCTTACAGCGGCTCCCAGGAAGTGGCTGCCAGGTCCCTGCAGTGCAGCCCCTGGGCGCATGGGCTGCCAGGGAGGCTCTACTCGCGCCCGCAGACGCAGCCCCGCAGCTCCCATTGGTGGCAGATCCCAGCCAATGGGAGCGGCGGCGCTGGCACTAGGGGCAGGGGCAGTGCGCGGAGCCTCCCTGGCTACCCAGGCACCTAGGGGCCACAGGGACTTGGCGGCCGCTTCCTGGAGCCATGCAGAGCTAGGCAAGCTGGGAGCCTGCCATAGCCCCGGGCCCCCGCTGTGCTGATGACCGGTCTTTTAACGGCCCGGTCGGCCGCAAGGGTCCCGTTTCGACCAGGCATTCCGATTGAAAACCGGACACCTGGCAACCCTACCTCAGGAGTCAGGGCTGTGAGAGGAGTGAGAAGAAAGGGGCAAAAGACCTTTTGTTGATGTTCCTTTCGGGCTATGGGTGAAGGGGCTATTGGTTTGGGGACTTGGCGTACCCTGGTAAGGGACTGAATTTTTAAGTGACCTGGCCAGGGGGTTAGGCCACAGAAGACCCAGATGGAGGTGATCAAGGGGAAGACCCAGCAATTCACGCCCCCAGCCACAAGGGGGCACTGGCCAGTGACTTGCTTCTGTGCACATGGGCCTTGCTCTGGGGCAGGACCCAAGAACAATTACGATGGCCATTTTTCAATTGAGACTGAGAGAGGTGAAGTCATTTGCCCCAGGAGATATGGTGCACAAATGGCATGGCTGGGACTAAAACCCTGGAATTCTGACTCCCAATTCCCCTCTGCTACTCTAACCACTAGACCCCACTCCTCTTCCAGAGCAGGGACTAGAACCAGGGTATCTCTTGCGCCAATAACTAGGCACACAGCTTTCCTGTGAACTGCAGGGCCAACACTCTACATTTAATACAGAACATGTTGCCTTATCTTAGAATGGCATCTGTTGCTTCAGCTAAATCGAACACCATGAAACAAAGAAATCCTTCTGAAATAAGTCTATCCGGTAGTCACTCTGGGCCATTCATTCTGCAGGGAGAAGACCTCTTCCCCTGTGATTTAAGCAGTCTGTGATGTTGCTCCATCTTCTCTTCCAGCATCAGAAGCATGGGGTTATCCCAACACATTATTATACACTCTGGGGTGTCTTATTACTTGAAATATGCTGAACAAATATAACTGAGTAGCTTATCTTGGCTGGGGCACATTCCATAAAAGCCTCCCAGCTCAGTTCTCAGAGGCTCTCTCCTGGTTCAAGGAAAGTATATCTCCCCATTCTGCCTCTTCCATACCCTTTCCAGGCAGTCTTCAGTCTGTGCTCTGCTCATTAGTTTTTCTCATCTACCTACTCCTCCATTTTCATTCTGGCATTTCCTTGCTTTGCTTGTCATTGAGAGCAGGTTAGTTTTACAGACAGATCCAGGATAAGAATGAGGATGTTGATGGATGATTTGTTAATTATTATGTCATAGATTTTTATTCTATTTTAACAATTATATATTTTTATTATTAGATTTTAACCCCATCTAGTCTGACCTCCTGCATAGCACAAGCCATGAAATCTGACTGCAGTTGAGGGAATTTTTCATTCTATGTACATACAAACTCTCTTGAGCCCCATCACTTTTGGTTGAATAATAAACTTTATACTGTCTTAAACATCTCTACAAGGTGATGTACAAATTACAGAGGGATCACTTTGTCCAGCACCAAAGTGCAGCCACCTCTGGGGGGAAGCATGGCAGCTGTTTAGCAGCACACAACGATGCTATCTGAGAGCGTAGGACAGAAAAAGAAGAAGAATTTCTCCAATTCCATCTGCAGGGAGAAAATAGAGAGGCAAAATAGAACGCCAACACCAGAATTTGGTGAGAAGGACACTGGGAATAATTTCTCTCCCCACACCCTCTCCAAAAATACCAAAGTTCAAGGACTGGTGTAGCTAGTGGAAATAAAATAAGTTACACTAAGAAAATGCCCAAACTCCTCATTAATTCATAGATTCCAAGGACAGAAGGGACCGCTGTGATCATCTAGACTGACCTCCTGTATAGCACATGCCAGAGACCTGGCCCACAATAATTCCTAGAGCCGAGCTTTTAGAAAAACAACCAATCTTGATTGAAAAATGGTGAGTGATGAAGAATCCACCACGACCCTTGGTAAATCATTCCAAGGGTTAATTACTCTCACCATTAAAAATTTATACACCTTATTTCCAGTCTGAAGTTGTCTAACTTCAACTTCCAGCCATTGGATCGTGTTAGACCTTTCTCTGCTAGATTGAAGAGCAGATTATTAAATGTTTGTTCTTATAGACTGTGATCAAGTCACCCTTTAATCTTCTCTTTGTTAAGCCAAATGGATTGAGCTCCTTGAGACTATCCCTGTAAGGCAAAAACATCAAGGAGTCCGGTGGCACCTTAAAGACTAACAGATTTATTTGGGCATAAGCTTTTGTGGGTAAAAAACCTCACTTCTTCAGACGCCTGGAGTGAATGTTTTTGTGGATACAGACTAACACGGCTACCCTCAGATACTTATCACTATCAGGCAGGTTTTCTAATCCTTTAATCGTTCTTGTGGCTCTTCTCTGAACCCTCTGCAATTTATCCACATCCTTCTTGACTGGTGGGCACCAGAACTGGACACAGTGGTCCAGTAGTGGTTGCATCAGTGCCAAATATGGAGGTAATATGACCTTGCTATTCCTCCTTAAGAGTCTCCTGTTTATGCATCCCAGGATCAACTCCAATAGGAAACTCCAATATCTTGTACTGCTTGGCAGAGTGGTGACAATATTGAACTAAAACTTAATGAAAACAAAGATTGTTTATGCTAAGATCATTACTCCATCTACCTGATTTTCTGCATGATCCCATTTCTGGAACCGTGTCTGACCCTGCTGTGTGCTTACTCCCACTGACTATATCACCTCTGAACTATCAGACTACACAATGTAATATAGGTGTCCATTCTAGGATGCACATAGCCCACCTTTGGCTTAGATCCCGTAGCTCCAAGAGGTGTAAAATGTTTCTGTTTATCTCAATAGCGTGTTGACTCTGAAGCCTAATGACAAACATGCAAATGTTAATGTTATTTACTTAGCAAAATTGCCATGAAAATGTAGAAGCCTGGCACAAAATCTACCCGCCCACCCTTACTATGACAACAATGGTGACTGGCCTTTACAAATACCGTAAATAGACAGGTTAGAGCAACAAGGCTGGATACTAGACAGTCTTAAAAGCAACGGTGACTGTTGCAGCAAAGAAATGAGGGGAGGCTTTGGGGCACAATCTCTCTTTCTCCACAGTGTGTTTCATCTCAGAGGCATGAGGTGGCAGCTGTGAGCAGAACTGTTACCACTTGTTCCTAGTTTTCAGCTCAGGGCTGATCCTTGAATTCTTAATAGCAAAAGGCTAGAATGATTTATTTTCTGGAAACACTAGCAGATTTCCACTGTGAGCTTTTATCATAATTACAGGTATAAAATGTCAATTGCGCAGATTACATTTCTCTTCCCAAACACGCCGAGCGTTTTATGTGCAAATGTCGTGATTTTAAAAGGCATTTGACAGATAGCCTTGGAAGCGTAAGTCTCCTGTGCATCCTGCAGAACATGGGCAGCAGCAACACACGCTTCCCTAACGCCAGCCTGACCAGACCACCTCTAGGAGCTCAGTTTCCATGACTGCTACAGTCCAAAGGCTGCTTCCTTTGGGACCACAAAGGGCACTTCTGTGATGTAAGTACCTGTCTAGTGATAACTGGGATGGGAGATGCCAGGCAGTCAAACAGCCATCAGGTGATACTAATTCCCAGTCATGTAATGCCACGCCCCTGGGTGGGTTGTCAGCAGTGAGAATTGAACCTTAATTGATCTTAAAGCATGAGCCCCTACAGCATAAGTTAAAAGGTCCCCTGCTGCTAGGCAGGGCTATAGAATCATAGAAGATTTGGGTTGGAAGAGACCTCAGGAGGTCATCTAGTCCAACCCCCTGCTCAAAGCAGGACCAATCCCCAACTAAATCATCCCAGCCAGGGCTTTGTCAAGCCTGACCTTAAACACCTCTAAGGAAGGAGATTCCACCACCTCCCTAGGTAACCCATTCCAGTGCTTCACCACCCTCCTAGTGAAATAGTGTTTCCTAATATCCAACCTAAACCTCCCCCACTGCAACTTGAGACCATTGCTCCTTGTTCTGTCATCTGCCACCACTGAGAACAGCCGAGCTCCATCCTCTTTGGAACCCCTCTTCAGGTAGTTGAAGGCTGCTATCAAATCCCCCCTCACTCTTCTCTTCTGCCAACTAAATAACTCCAGTTCCCTCAGCCTGATTTCTCTATGTGCTCCAGTCACCACTAGAGGGGGACAGAGCACCACATTGAGTGAGTGTGGGTTACAGTCATTATGCACTGACCCGGATTTGAACTGGAGAATGAATGCTTAATTACCAGCCACCCGGTCCTGCCACCCCAACCGTTTTCCAGCCATGCGCCCCGTCACTAGAAACCCAGCAGGCAGACGGAGTCCCTCCAAAGTCCAGCTCTTCCTCCCGCAATGTGAAATGGGGAGAAGACGCAGGGCTTGGAAACTAGTTCAAGGATCAAGAGCCCGTGGCTGAGAACGCCCTGCCACCAGCCCTCCGAGAGGCTCAAATCTGGGAGGAGGTTGGCTCCAGACACCCATCCTCACTCAGCCATTGGGGTCGGATGCAAGGTACAGGAGGTCTCGGGTGCGTAGGGCTTTCCAAACACTCTTTGTCGCTCACAGCACCAAGGAGAGGGGCAGCTCCGCAGTACACTGCCTCAGCAACCGATCAGGGTGGTCTCCAGGTGTCGTCTCATAGGTAGCATGATGCTGTGAGCCAGCCTGGAGTTCACAAAGGCCCAGAGTAGAGCTGTCCGCATCTAGTGGTGGCAGGGCCACATACAGAGGTTGACCAGCCTGCTGCACCTTACCGAAAGGAGAAGGATCTGCTCGCTCAGGCAGCAGGGGTTCCTCTATTAAGATTCCCGAGGTCCCAAGTTTGAGCCACATTGCTGATACAACCTGCCAGCGGGCGTGGTGTTATGCACAGAATGAGGCTTAACAGGCCGGCCCCACTTCAGAAGAAATAGGGTAGAAGGTGTGTTACCTTTGGCTTAGCAGCCTGTGAGCTCAATGAGACTTACCAGGTGGCCAAAGTTCAAGAAGACAACCCATCTGTCAGGATAGGTGCCGCCTGCCCTGGATGGGGTCACGGGCTGCGTTTGGGGGTCCAGCTCCCGCACCTTCTGCTATTACTGATGCAGTGGCAGTTGCTGCCTAGAACAAGATCAGAGGCAGGCTCTTCCAGCTGAGGTGCCCCCCGCCCCGTGCTGAACAGCTCCCTCCCACTGAGGATGGGTGGCACTGTAGGCAGACAGCCGCAGAGGTGGCCCATCCCACGGAGTCTCCACATTTGAGAAAAGCACCAGAAGTGACATTCTGTTGAGCTTGAAATTGTAGCAGCAGGAGCTGAACCCGTGGTCGCTGAATACAGAATTACTAAATTCAAGTTAAATATTAAAAAAAGGCTACAAGGTGTAGTGCCAATGCAGTCAATTGGCTAGAACTTCCGCTGGCCTGAATCAATGTCTCTCCACTGGAGTCAATGGGGCCAGATCCTCAGCTGGCTGGCTGGCTCCTGAAGTGATCTGCAGTTCCTCATCCTTACTCCTTCCACACCTGACACTTTGTAACCTGTTCTTCAAGACCCATTGCTGCAAACACAGGTAGGAGCAGAGCGGGTCCCCAGCTCAGAAACGCCCAATCCCCCAGCCAGCTTTGCGGGGAGAGGTTCAGAATCAGAACCCAGATCTGAAACATTGTGGCTGGAATACCACCGGGTGGGCATTGGTTGGGGTATTTTGAGCTTGACTCGAAGCCTGGAGCTGGTTTTCTTTAGACCCTAAAGATCCAAGGTTGCTTAATGATTCACAGATGCCAAGACCAGAAGGGACCATTGTGACCATCTAGCCTGACCTCCTGTATAGCACAGGCCAGAGGCCTGCCCTACAATAATTCCTGTTTGAACTATTGCGGGGTTGAAGTGAAATTTGCCCCCTTTGGAGCTTTGCCTGGAACGAATGGAAGTGGAATTGTTCTGCTGAGGTTCACCGAAGGCATCGGTGATGCCTTAAATGAGCAAAATCCCAAAGTCCTGCCCTTAGCTACACCTGCCCCTCTGCACCCACTAAGGAACATAAGGCTGGAGCGAAGGACCTGACTCCCCCGCCTCCCTCTGACACTTTGCTTCCCACTTTCAGCAGATTGTCTCTGGTTCACGACGCTCTGCTTTGGATGGAAAGCCACCCGCTGCTGTGGCTAGCGCAAAGCCAGCTCTTTGTGGAGCAGCTCTGGTAGTTTATAGGATCAGAAGCGGAGATAGAAGAGACCCAGCTCTGGCAGTTAGCGTCACCCCATACATGGCCGCAGATCAATCCCACAAATCCCTTGTTAGTGTTTGTAGTACAGTTGCACCTAGAGGCGCTAATACACCAGGCACTGTACAGACACCGAGCAAGAGATGGTCCATGCCTCAGAAAGCCAGACCAAGGATGAGAGGGCAAACAGCCCCACAGAGAGCGGCAGGCACACCCCTGCCAAAGGTCAGAACCAGGAATAGAACTCAGGTCTCCTGATGTCCAACCTCACCACTAGACCACTCTGCCCCTCTCCTGGGGCACCCTCAGGGACTAACGCTAAACAGCTGGTCAGGTGTTCTGCGGGCTCAGGACCCATGTGACTAGGAGGAATGCAGAAGGATGGGCTGGCAGACCAGGGCTTGCATTCAGAAGACAGGTGGGTTCTTTTCCCACCTGTATTAAGGACCTGGGGCCTCCCATCTAACCTCTCTATGGCCCACTGCCCCATCTGTAAAAAGTGGCTTAATGCTACTATACCCATTGCCCCAGGGTGCAGTCATTAATGTTAGATAACCTGTTGGTCGAGAGACATTACAGAAACACAACACTTATTTTTATTGTTGCATGAAGGATCTAGTTGCACTTATACCCCCTCACGATACTCCTGGTTTCCCTTCAGAGGGGCATGGCCCCACGGTTAACATCCAAGTGCAAGAGTAAGGAGATCTTGGAACTATTCCAGGTTCTGTCCAGCGAGGTGCTTATGTGGCCTTCATCACCACAGTATACGTGTGCCTCTGGGTGGCCTTGGGCAAGCCATGTCACTGCTCTGTGCCTCAGTTTCCCCATTTGTCAAACGAGAATAATGATATCAACCTACTTCACAAGGGTGCTGCGAGGGTTCATTCATTCAGGCTGTAAATAACTTTGAAACCCTCACGTAGAGGAAAGGAAGAATGGTTCATTGGTTAGGGAGCTGGCCTGCATCTCAAGAGAAATGGAATAAATTCTTCCTCTGCTGCAGACTTCCTGTGGTTCCTTGGGCAAGTCACTTAGCTGCTGCGTGCCTCAGTTTCCATCTATAAATGGGGAATAATAGCACTGTCCTGCCGCAGAGGGGTGTGTGAGGATAAATACATTAAAGAGGGTGAGGAGCTCAGCTACTCTGGCTCTGGGGGCCGGATAAGTGCCTCTGATAAATAGCTAAAAAGTGCTGGAGTGAGGTGATGAGGTATTGTTATAAATTGTCCCTAATGCATCACTGTCTGGAGACTGTATCCAGATCTATTAGTGAACATTATCATTTATGAGACGCTGCTGCCAAGCTCATAAAATAAAATCTCAAGAAGCCCAACCAACAGCCCTTTATTTATTGTTTGTGTGTCATTAGGATTCTGGCAGAGAGAGACGCATCAAGCCATCGGAAACTACCTTCCTGAAAACCAAACTGAGCCGGGGCGCCTTGCTGTGAGCCAGCTAATGGACAGTTCCCAAACCTCATCTACCCCCCACCCCGCACCCAGAAGTATTTCATTCCTGACGCTCGAGAGAGCAGCATAGTTAATAGGGAGGAGGGTGTGGAAGAGACAAGCATAGATCAACACAGTAGCACTGGTGCATTAGCTTGGTGACAGCAGATGCCTCTGGAGTGATAAACAATGATGGATAGCCCAGCCGAGGACATTTTCCATTAAAGTGCTGTTAGGGGCTGAAAAGCAAGTCTGTAAAAGTGGCAGCGTCGCCAGCGGCATTTATCCTTCCCAAGCAACTTTCCCGGGCGATCTGCTCAGCATGCCCAGCTCAGGCCAGCACCATGCAATCAGTCTGGCTAGCTGTGTCATAGAATCATAGGACTGGAAGGGACCTTGAAAGGTCATTGAGTCTAGTCCCCTGTCTTCACAGCAGGACCAAGTACCATCCCTGACAGATTTTTACCCCAGATGCCTAAGTGGCCCCCCTCAAGGATTGAATTCATAACCCTGGGTTTAGCAGGCCAATGCTCAAACCACTGAGCTATCCCTCCCCATTCCTGTCCTTCCTGTCCCACCAGCAATACAGCGTTGTGTGATCAGAGCTGCACTGAGCAGGGACCGCGTGAGCCACTGGGCAACGTGACCCATTCTCCCCACCCCAGCGCCGGAGAGAAGAGTTCCCAGCTCCCTCTCCCAGAGCTGGACTGGCCCTGCAGGGCTAGATCCTGGTTCCTTCCCCCAGAGACGGGCTCACTCACTCCACAGAGACAAGAAGAGAAAAATCTTGCTTTTGCCAGTAAATTCCTAGACAAGGCCAGAAGGGACCCCTGCACACGGGTCCCTTCAACAATGTGTATAGTGGGGGTGCTGAGAGCCATTGAACCAAACTGTAAACCCTGGATATAATACCCCAGTTCCAGCACCTATCCCCCTGTGATCATCTAGTCAGACCTACTGCAGAACACAGGCCACAGAACTTCCCAGCAGTTAGTCCTGTTTGAATTAAAGATCCGCTCTAAGAAAAACATCCCATCTTGATTAAAAATTGCCAGTGATGGAGAATCCACAACGACCCTTGGTAAAGTGTTCCACTGGTTAATTACCTTCCCGGTTAAAAAACAACAACCTTGCACCTTTTTTCCAGTCTGAATTTTTCTAGCTTCAACTTCCGGCCCTTGGAGCATGTTGACCTGGCTCTGCTGGACTGAAGAGCCCACTATTAAATATTTGTTCCTCAGATAGGTACTTATAGACTATGATCGAGTCAGCCCTGAACGGTCTCTGTGTTAAGCTAAATAGATGGAGCTCCTTGAGTCTCTCACTATCAGGCAGGTTTTCTAATCCTTTCATCGTTCTTGTGGCTCTTCTCTGAACCCTCTGCAATTTATCAACACCCTTCCTGAATTGTGGAACCAGAACTGGACGCAGTGTTCCAGGAGTGCTCACACCAGTGCCAAATACAGAGGTAAAATAACCTCTCCGCTCCTACTCGAGATTCCCTTGTTTATGCATCCCAGGATCGCATTAGCTCTTTTGGCCACGTCACACTGGGAGCTCATATTCAGCACATAATTCTCCAGGACCCTCACACCTTTTTTTAGAGTCCTTGCTTGCCAGGATAGAGTCCCCCATCCTATAAGTATGGCCTCCAGTCTTTGTTCCTAGATGTATAACTTCGCATTAAACAACAAGGTAGTAAGCATCCAACCCACGTAGGAACCATTTGTAACCAGGGCCGGCTCCAGACACCAGCACAGCAAGCAGGTGCTTGGGACGGCCAACGGAGAGGGGTGGCACGTCCGGCTCTTCGGCGGCAATTCAGCGGTGGGTCCTTCTGTCCCTCTTGGAGGGAAGGACCTGCCGTCAAATTTCGCGATCGCGGCTTTTTCCCCCCTCCCCCCGCCGCTTGTAACATCCAGGCTGGATCCGCATTCGCAAGGTAGCTTTTACTCAAAGGTAGCTTGTCCTGGGATCTGACAATCCATCCCGGTTCTCCATGCCTCTTCTATCATTCACCCCACCCCCAATATCTAGCCTAAGTTTTCCATGTATTAGTTTCATCCCATTGCTCCTATTTATATGTCTTTGAATTATTTAGGAGGGAGCATTCTCTTTAAATACCCGTAGGTTGTTCTTAAATCCTTTCTTTAGGAACCTCTCCTCCTCCTCTTCACTGAATTTCCCCCATCCCCCAGTTTATCAGTATCTTTCTGGTACCAAGATATGCAGAGCCGAATGCAATATTCCAGGTGAGTTCTTGCCTAACTGCTCCATAAAGTGATGGGGCAGCATGAACTCTTAGAGCCAGCGGCGGCTCCAGACACCAGCGCTCCAAGCGCGTGCCTGGGGCGGCAAGCCGCGGGGGGCGCCCTGCCGGTCCCTGCGAGGGTGGCAGTCAGACTGCCTTTGGCAGCTTGCCTGCGGGAGGTCCCTGGTCCCGTGGATTCGGCAGCAATTCGGCAGTGGGTACGCTGAAGCCGTGGGACCGGCGGACCTTCCGCAGGCATGCCGCCGAATCCGTGGGACCAGGGACCTCCCGCAGGCATGCCGCCGAAGGCAGCCTGCCTGCCGTGCTTGGGGCGGCAAAAAAGCTAGAGCTGCCCCTGTGTAGAGCAGAGACGCTCTTCATATGAATCTGTTCAGGGCCCAGCACAATGGGGCACTGATCTCAGTGCCTCTAATTGCTAGTGTAACACAAATAATTAAATATCAAGCCTGTGATCATATGAGTAGCCCTGGGAGTTCCCAATAGCTACATGATGTTCTAGCATTCTTATGTGTTGCTATAATAATGTGATTTTGGACGTTGGTTAGAAATTCCTGGAATGAAGGATCTGCTCAGCTACATGGTCCTGTTATTAATAGCATCATGTAATTAAGAATGAATAACGGCGTCTTTGAAATCCTAGAAAAAAGTTTGTTCCGCATATTCTGTTTGAAGTCTTCCGAGCAGTCTTCCAAGGCAGATGTTCTCCAGAACGGATCTAACAGCGATTCTCAAATTTTCCCATCCCGTGAGCTCACATTACAACTGGGAAAAAAAGTTTTGGAAACCCTTTCCCGTAAATGTTCTGACATCCCCTCTCACAAAACCCAACAGTGATTGCAACTAGAGCTAGTGGGGGGGAGGGAGGGGCGAAATTCTCTGTAGAAAACGTTGACTTTGTCAAAGCACTGAAAATCCAAAAGCTGAACATTTTCTGACAAAAACACTGAAATTTTGCAAAGAAAGCAGCCACTTTCTGTGACAATGTTCATTGAATCAAACCCAGCTTTCTTTGACTAAAAGTTTCAATGGAAAGTTTTTGACCAACCCCCGTTGCAACGCTCCCCTCTCAAATCTGTTTACAAACCCTCCTGGAGGAGTGACGCAAGTTGAGCGGGAATATTTCAACAAAACCTTTTTTCAATGGAAAGCGCTAATTTGTCACAACCAAAACTTTGTGAGAACGCGTCAGTTTGAATGAATTTCTGGACTGAAAAAAGTGTTAGGAAAAAAGTAGATTTGTTGAAATGGGACAAAATTCCAGTGTTCTGGTTCCAAGTGACTTGTCGTTTAGAAATTTCAGCTAATTAGAGTTAAAATATAAAATAAATAAATAATGGACAAACCTTTTGCAATTACAAAAATGAATTGTTCTTGATAGGATTGAAATGAAATATGTCCATTGACTGCAACTACACATATTTTCAGATTTTTGGTTCATGAACATTTTCAAGATTTTGACTTTTAACCCCCAGCTTGGGATGGGAAAAAATTTTCAGAACCTCAGAAAATGTTCACAGGATGGAAAACCATTTCCTGCCCAGCTCTAGTTGTGAGCTCCATGTTTAGAACCCGTGATCTAGTCTCATAGAAGGTCCTTCTGTGGGAACACCTTCACTACATACTATTTTCCATTTTGCTGATGAGCACCCCTTTGAGAAAAGTGGAAGAAAGGGGAGCTTGGCTTATTTCAGTTATACATCTCATCGGTACTGGTCATTCTGTGCCAATGAAAGGGTCCCTTTAGCTCTTTCTATTCCTAGCTGTGTTCCTGTCAAGTTCCCTGCTGAGAGCAAATACTGTAGCAAAGCCCTGAAGTGAGAGACACATGAGAAATAAAACTCAAGTATTTCAAATGGATGCAGAGGGAACGGGTAACCCTTCTGCCAGGTGGGGTAGGTAGCAACAGGGACAAGTTCAATATCTAGGGGTTCCTCTTAACAATACAAAACAGAACTGGCTCGAGCCCCCGCCCAGTAATCTGGGAAAACATACCACCACCCCAGGGCGCCCGCAAGCATTGAGTCGGTGCATAACAAAAGACAGCTTTTACTATAGAAGAAAACAGCATTAATTTGGGAAAAGCCTGCAAACATGATTTGAAAGTATGCAACTGATAAGTAAAACACCCACCCACCGTATCTTGGGCGGTATCTCGGTTTTCCACCTCGCGGTGTGAAAGTCCAAGGGACGAACGTCTCTTTAACCGGCCATGCCCAGTTTCCTTCCACTGCCCCCCACTCACTGTTTGCTGTCCGTGGTCTGCAGCATCCCCAGAGTCCACCCTTTGCCTTGGAGTGGAGAATCCAGCCACATCTTTCGACGCTACTTCAACACAGAGATCTGTCCCAACCCCTATTATTGTACGGCCAGAACCATGGCGTCCTCGGGAGGGATGAACCCAGATGCTCGCCAAAGGAACGCTATCTCCGTCAGTGCCCAGACAGCCCTATCTACCCCTCCAGTCTCAATCCCTTAGCTCTGGATTAGGCCGCCTCCTTCCTTTAGGGGGGTGGCTGATTCTTTCATAGGGTGCACGGTTGTCATGGCCACGACCCCAGACCTCTCCCTGGGCCTGTTTCCGAGACCTGAACTCAATCTCTGGATGAGCCTGTGTGTTCCAGCACATGCCTTCTGCCTGCAGCCTATGCCACGCGGTCTCCTCTAGAGTAGCATTGCCAGCACCCAATGGAAGGGGGCAGGGGTTCCATGCCAGCTCTAGCCTTGATAAGCAGAGGGGCCACACAGCCATGCCGCTGACATGTGGAGTAGAGGTTCCACAAATGTTAAATGGTGCCTGGGAAGGTCTTGGGAATCAGACCCACCACATTTCTGCTTCTGAACACCTTGGTCCCGTTCCTGAGGCCCTTGCTCAGGTTTTACTTCATCAAATGCTCATTGATTCAACGGAACTGGACGTCATTCAAAGCCTCCATTATTTCTCGCCGTTCTACCTGTGAAAAGGTCACTGCTCTGCAGCCTGGGCTTGGTTGATGAGAAGAAGTTTTGCAACATCACTAAAGTGCTGCACGCCAATGAAACGTGAAACCAGGATCCCAGCGCGGTGAGTCAAGGGGCCAGGAGGTTGTGTGTGTGGATCTGAACTCCCGAGAACCGTAATTTAAGCACTGCCATAACGAGGAAGGAACTCACAACAATGCTAAATCACAGCTCCTGTAGCTCCCCCGACTACTGAAAGGAGAGCACTGACTAGCATGTAGCTAGTATCATGAAAGCAGAGGTGGCACTGGGCTCCTGGCATATCCCCAGTACAGAAAGTGACTCACCTAGTTAACAATGATAGAGTCCAGCTGACGATGTCCACAAGCCTGTACACATAGGAGCTATGTCCATCCTAAGCAGAAGGCTGAGAAGGGGAAAACAAACTCCACGAAGGTTACTCTGTGGGGTCTCCTTAAGAAATCCCATTGCATCCCCACTGTCCTGAGCCTCTCGTTCAAATTGCCTAGGGAGGCTGTGGAATCTCCATCATTGGAGGGTTTTAAGAACAGGTTAGACAAACCCCTGTCAGGGATGGTCTCGGTATTACGTAGTCCTGCCTTGAGTGCCGGGGACTGGACTAGATGACCTTCCAGTCCTTACATTTCTCTGATTCCCCTGTGGTTACTAGTATCCCTACTGGGACACCTGATTGAATTCTAAACCAACCGTATCCGCCCAGGAAAGAAATGTGACTGTCACTGCAGACAACTCAGTGGGCACCTGTACAAGGGTTAACCGGGGCTCGACCCTCTCCGGGGCAGCGGGGAGCCACACCGGCTCACTCCATGCAGGCATTGTTCGGGGAATTAGTCTGTCCGCGGGGGTCTTCCTCGGCGGTCCTTGCGGTAACTGAAATGAGCAATTTAAGCCCAGGCCCTGGGTCAGGGCGGGCAATGCAGAGTCCAAGCTCAGGCCCCCAAGCAGGGCGGAGCAGGAGCCGTACAAACAATAGCAATAGGCCCAAGCCTCCTCAGGCCTGGGAGAGGGGGAGACGGCCACCCACGGGTTGGGTGGCAGGGGGGACGCAGGCCCTCCCACTCCACGGCGTCCCAGCCTGGGGCCCTAGCAGCGGCAGAAGACCCGCTGCATAGTCAGTGGGGATCCCGGCTGAAACACGCTACATGGGCTCTGACAGTGCTGCAGCCAGACTGGGGTCGGCTGCCCCCGGGCTACTTCCAGACTCCCCCTCGGGTAGTACGTGGGTCAGGGCGTTGTCCTCTGGGGGGTCCAGCACCATAGGTTCTTCTGGATAGTGAGTGCAGGGCAGGCCCGGCAACTCCTCCGGGTAGCGGGCGCAGGGCAGGCCCGGCCAGTCCTGGCGGCTGCCTTGGGCCGCGGAGTTTTCCCAGTCACGGGCTGGGGGCTGGAGGCGTCTGGCCTCTCCGGCGGCTTGGGCCTTACTGAGCTCTGAGGGCGAGCCTTTATACTTCCGGGGTCACCGCCTGACCCTCTGAGGGGCGGGCTCTGAGCTCCCGAGCTCCGCCCACTCCGGCCTCCGGATGGGCTCTTCCCCCTCCGGGATGGCGGGGAGCCACCCCGCCTCACTACAGGACCACATGGCAGTCAAAGATTCAAACAGGGTGCATTAAGAATGGGATGGAGAATAATATGGAAAATATTATAATACTGTCTCCAAATCAATGGTTTGCCTTCATACGGTGTTCAGCACTGGTCAGCCCATCTCCAGAAGGATACTGCAGAATTACAGGGGGTTCAGAAGAGGGCAATAGGAAGGACTGGGGGCCTGGGAAAACTCTCACATGGAAAGAGACTGAAAAGACTGGTGATCTAGAACAGCCTAAAGCTGCAGGGTGAAGGCCGTTGTTGAGAACTTCACTCCTGTGGCCCAGTGAAATTCTCTACAACAAGGGTAAGGCCTGTCTGGGTAGGAGACAGAACCTTCTCCGGGGCGGTTTGAGACTGTGAAATGAACTCCCCCATAGGGTGACCAGATAGCAAGTGTGAAAAATCGGGACAGGGTTGGGGGTTAATAGGCGCCCGTATAAGACAAAGCCCCAAATATCAGGCCTGTCCCTATAAAATCAGGACATCTGGTCACCCTACTCCCCCAGGAGCTAAGGACCATCACAAACCTCCCCATCTTCTGCTCCAAATGTGAGGGGCCTTTGCTAACAAAAACAGAGAGCAGTGTGGGCGTTGAAAAAAAATAAAGAAAAAGAAAAAAATTCCTACCACAATTCAACACCCCACTGCATGCACAGTTTTGCCCCTTGGGAGAGAACGAACCATGTGTGACAGATGTCAGTTATGGCACTTAAGGCACTGTCTATGCTCAGCGTCTGCAGGAAAGGAGACAACGTGAGCTTTCCTCTTCTCTGCCGTTCACTCAGCAGCATCACCAGCCAGAAGAGCAACGCTGTGGAGCGAAGCGGTGAACCAGCCCAGACACCAGCCTTTGTGCAGAGTGGTGAGCACATTTCACTGATCAGAACAGAACCCATATGGAGCCAACTGGGAAAGAAGATTCCAACCCTCACCAGACTGCATTCTCCAGCCCCTCCGCCCAAAATGAGCTGGCCCCAGCACACATGCTGAAGCTCAAGGAGCCCTGAAAAAAACCCCAGAGCCACAGCCTGTGAAATGGATCCATGGCGCTCTGGATAAAGAAGAGCTTTGCTCCCGACTAATGGGAACAGCTCGTTCAGAGAAGCACACCTCCCCAACCCCTTGGAAAATGCAATCGCTCGCCCAAGCTGCAAGAGGCCGACACTCAACCCTGAAGCTCCCTCCAATTTTTCCTCTTATTCCCGGGTCCATAGGATCCCCGCTTCTCTTCAGGATCTACATGAGACCACGGGGGGAGGGGGAGAGATGCCTCAGGCTCAGCTGCTAGCCAGATGCAGAAGACACTCGGCTCATTCTCCACTGATGCAGCCCCCACCACTGCTAACGAGTCACAGTGCCGACAGGAAATGAGCTCCTGGATGAAGAGCAGCCGGCTCAAGCTGGACCCAGGCAAGACCCAAGCGATGCTGGTCGGAAAGGAGAAATGCTACGAATAGGACGATGCGTTGTCTCCGCCTTCCGCCAAGGGCTTACAGCCCCCATTGGTCAGAGAGGTGCAAACCCTCAGGGCTCTGTTTCACTCCTCGCTAAGCCCGGATGACCAGGGAGCATCCATTGCCAACAATGCCTCCTTTCACCTCCAGCTCACTAGGAAATGTCGCCCCTTCCTCCCGCACGAGTGCCCGGCCTCAGTGGCCCCGTATCCATCACCTCCAGGCTGCATTATTTTAACTCCCTGTCTCTGAAGCGGATGAGGCCCAGGCTCCAGCTGGTACCAAATGCAGCTGCCCAACTTCTCCATGGCTCAGGCCACCAGGTGCACATCAGGCCAGTGCTCACGTCTCTCCACCGGCTCTCAGTCAGCCTCCAGTGCCGGATTAAGGCCTTGGTCCTAATTGTCAAAGCAATTAATAGATCAAGTCCCAGCAACACCAAAGACTGAATTTCGATCAATGAAGTCTCGTGACAGCTGCGCTCCTCTGGGACAGGGCAGAGCACACAACTCTGAACGGAGCATCGCACAGCTGGGGACAAAGCATTCTCCGAGCGAATCCGGATAAGGGACAATGGTTCCGAGATGATCAGGCAAATCCAGAGTCTGACCAACTTTAGGAAAAGTTGCAAGGCCTTCCTCTTTAAGGGAGCCTTTCTACTTTATTCCCAAGCCCCTTCCAACCCCCAGGCCCCCCAAAAAACCCTGTCACAAGCAGAGTTTTGGCCCCATAAAGGGAGAAAAGCCAACAACTCCATGAAATAGCTGTTGCTACTGATTTTTAAGTGGAAGGTACTCGGATATTATGATGATGGGCAGCAGTACAAAACCGTAACATAGATAGATACTAGGGTGATGAGGGTGGTATAAGAACCTATATGAGATAGAATAAGACTCTCACTGGCCCAGATTATCCCATATTGCCTAATGTCGGGTTCTTCCCCCTTCCTCTGAAACACCTGGTGCTGGCCACTGTTGGAGACAGGATACGGGACGAGATGGACCATGAATCTGAGGCAATATGACAATCCCTATGTCTAGTTTGCCATGGAAGTTTATCAGTCCGTGGAATAACCATGGAAGCATTTGGGTCATTTAAAACTGGACTTGGACAAAGCACCAAAGAAACTAAGGCAGAGAAAATCCAGCATTGGCCAGGGATGGGGACAGCCTAGACAATGGAATAAGTTCCTTTCCATGTAAATGTTATGCACTGGCTTCATGTGTGCAAACTATGTCGCCCTCTAGTGGCTGGGCCCAGAGAGTATAACAACTTGAGATTTGCTCACAACAAGTGAACAATCAATTGCACACACAGAAAATGGGAAATGACTGCCTAGGAAGGAGCATGGCAAAAAGGGATCTGGGGGTCATAGTGGATCACAAGCTAAATATGAGATAACAGCGTAACACTGTTGCAAAAAAAGCAAACAGCATTCTGGGATGTATTAGCAGGAGTCTTGTAAGCAAGACACGAGAAGTAATTCTTCCACTCTACTCCGCGCTGATTAGGCCTCAACTGGAGTATTGTGTCCAGTTCCGGGTGCCACATTACAGGAAAGATATGGACAAATTGGAGAAAGTCCAGAGAAGAGCAACAAAAATAATTAAAGATCTAGAAAACAAAATCTATGAGGCAAGATTGAAAAAATTGGGTTTGTTTAGTCTGGAGAAGAGAAGACTGAGAGGGGACATGACAACAGTTTTCAAGTACAGAAAAGGTTGTTACAAGGAGGAGGGAGAAAAATTGTTCTTCTTAACCTCTGAGGCTAGGACAAGAAGCAATGGGCTTAAATTGCAGCAAGGGAGGTCTAGGTTGGACATTAGGAAAAACTTCCTGTCAGAGTGGTTAAGCACTGGAATAAATTGCCTAGGGAGGTTGTGGAATCTCCATCATTGGAGATTTTTAAGAGCAGGTTAGACCAACACCTGTAAGGGATGGTCTAGATAATGCTTAGTCCTGCCTTGAGTGCAGAAGACTGGACTAGATGACCTCTCGAGGGCCCTTCCAGTCCTACGATTCTAAATTGAGATTTCCATTAGCTCCAGTGACAGGCACTAAAAGTCCCTGTGTTCTCGCCCCGGGGGATGGCTGCTGTGCCTGTATACATACACTGTGGTATGTTACATCAAGACTGCTTGCTTGAAATCCACAGACTCCAGTTGGTAAGAAACACCATGAGACATAGAGAGTGCTAACCTGTGGAGGGGCCCTTGGATTACAATGCTCATGGTAGTGGCATATCGGCTCTTTGAAGCTAGTATATAAACTCCTCTGATAGATGCAATGATGCCCTCTTTGTTGCTTTCAGAAGCAAAAGGCTCCCTGTCTCTGGAGTCATCCAGTCCCCTAGCACGTTCGTATCGAGTGTTCTGAAATGCATTACCGATCCCGGCAAGAGAGAGCAATAAATCCCCACGTCCCGTGAGCTTTACTGCGCGCTGGACTGTTCGGATATTCAGAATCAGCAAATCATCCCAAGAAATAGTATTTCTTTCATGGCATTGCATCAAAATAGTTTATGGCGGTGACAGTTGGAGCGTGGATTTATAGCAGCTGCCGCTTGGGTAAGACTCTGGGTCACTTCATTGAAATTCACCCTTTTGTAAAAACCAAAGCCAGTGACACTGAGTTTGAAGAGTCCCCCTCCTCTCTCCCATCATGCCTCGGGAGAGGCAAAATTTTTGGACTCATCAGAATGGTGTTTGGTTTGGCTCATCCTAACTGGGGCAGGCACAGGGATCGGATGCGGGGTAGGTCGGGGCAGCAGTTCCACTGCACAGCTGGAGTTCTCAGGCTGAGCATCAGCTCCCAGTGACATCAACAGGCATTTGACCATTGCCTTCGGTGAGTTTTGGCGATGCTGGGAGCATTTGCAAGTCCCCACCCCTCTTGCACAGTGTCTTCCATGGGAACATCTCAAAGCATTTTGAAAAACAACAAGTCAGTCCTTACAATGTCGTGGAAGGGGGGGAGCCAAGAAGCTATGTAACATGGCCAAGATCAAAGAGGAAATCTATAGCACAGACAGGAGAATAACCCAGATCTCGTGACGTCCAGGGCTGTGGCATTAACCACAATCTCTCTGAATAAGCTCACTCTTTGAGAGAGCCAGTGTTGCTCAAAGATCTCTTCCTATGCACACAGGCCGCAGCACGTAAACACGGCTCATATACAGACACAGCAGCATGGTTAGACACAACAGCAAGATGCAGGCCCTGTGTTGATCTGCACACAGCCATCACGTGATACACGAACATACTGCACGTGGGCACATGCAGATACACAACCGTGAGGGCTAACAAGGGTCTTTGCTGCAAAATGCAGCGTGGGAGAAGTGATCATGTCACACAGCGCTGCTCCACATCACCCAGGACTAGAGCTAGTTGGGAATTTTTCGAGGAGACATTTTCCCATTTGCTTCCTCTCACCTCCAGCCCCCCACAGGAGGTGGGTATGCAGACGACCTGATCCTAAGCACACGTTGGGGCGGAGGATCCTTCCCTTCCCCCCTGTTGTGTTTCTCAGTAGATTTCCATCTGAACAGAATCTTTAGTTTTTGCTCACTGTTACTAGGATCAGCACCTCAGGGCCCCATCCTGCCCTCAAACCCTCTGATGGCTGCAGAATCAGGCCCGTAGGTAATAAGGCCCAGCGCAGTGTGTATAGTTTAGATGCAATGGAATGTTTTTTCTCCCTTTTTAAGAATGCTGCAAGGCTGGTGTATGATTACTTCCACTGTGAAAGGATCCCTCTCTGTGGGGATCTATCACCCAGTCCCTGTAGAATTTCACTGCTGCGGAGAGGCGTCATCCCCTGAGTGAAGCCAGCAAAGCGACAGAAACGTCCCTTCCCCTAGCACCGTGCAGTGTTCCCGTAGCTACACAAGGTGTCCTGTTTTACCCGTCTCTGAGGCAGCAGCATGAGGCTCACACTCAATTCCGCTGCACCAGTCCACGGAGGTGCACCCTGATCCTTGCCAGGCACGTAGCACCCTCAACTCTCATTGAAGTCCACGTGTGAATACAGGGTGCAGAGGAAGGCACACGCACAGGCTCCGAGACAGCAACCACTCTGTCTGGAAACCCCTTTCTCTTTTATGGGCTTAATTACAGCGGAGCAAATGAGGTGGAGGGAATTGCCACTTGAACATTCTTGTCCGGAAGTTGCCTTTATGGGTCAGCTAGTAGCTCATTAATTTCCCCCTTAGTTCCTCTCAGCCCCACTTGGCTGGTGGCATCGCGCGGCTGAGAAAGGATACGACATTTGCAAGACATAAAAATTAAATGCATTTCCATAACACTGTTAAAATCGTTAATGTTGTCGTAAAGACAAAAAAAAAAATCCTTAAGCCACCTAGAGCTAACAGGCCTATTCTGGCTTTTGGCAGGGCTGTGACTCTGATGGAGGGCTTTTCGTTTCCAGGGTTTATTACATTCATTTTGGGGGTTGTTTTAAAGCAATTTTTGAGTCCTCTGCTGATGTCAAAAAACTAGGGTTTGGGGCTCTGTCTTTGATCCTGTAATGAGAAGATTTTCTCAGGTGCTTCCCACATTTCTTATCCAGATAGGACCTACTTTAAGTTGTATTTTGCGTATGAAAATGACATACAGATTAGCTGAAGCTTTGTATCCTTGTTACTGAGCCCTGGTTTAGTGTGTTTGTTCCTTAGTGCATTTAAACGTTGCACTGTTGCACACAGCACTATATTCAAATGCACCAGGGAACCTGTGGTGTGCACACCGACCAATTAATGTGCAACACGTTAGTGTGCATTTGGAATCACACCCCTGTAGTTTGCATTCCTGCTCTGGGTAGACAAGGCCTTAGGTAGAACCAGGGAGTGGGGCATCACCTAGATAAACTGAGTGCACTGGGAAAGGAGTGAAGTCAACATGAGGTGCGTAACCCATTCAAACCATGTCACGGGCTCCACTCACTGCTAGGGCGCCTCCTCTTGGCCCCTCTGGGAATTAGCTCTTTCTAGGTGCTGAGCCCTCCTCTGGTGGTCTCTCCACCCATCTTCTTCTCTCACCCTACAGCCCCTCTTGTTCCAGCTTCCTGTTCATGACGTGGCCCTCCGGCCAGGTCACTATGGTCCTCCCCTTCCAGGGTGCCAAAGTCTTTCAGTGCAAAACTGTCCCAGGCAGTCTGTTCTCTGCTCTCTGGTCCGTGCCACTTCCCCAGTGGCTGGTAGGGCCTCCCCTGTACTTTGGGTTCCAGCTCAGGGACCCTCACTTAGCAGCTACGGTCAGCCCAACCCCATCCCTTCCTGCTTTTCCCCTGAGCCTTTCCTACCTCTCTGGCTCTCCCCCATCTCTGGGTTAGCCAGCCCAATCTCCCCTCTTCCCAGGGAGTATCTGAAGGCTACCTATCTCTAGGCCAAAACACATCTCCCTTCTCCCATGGAGTGATTGCAGACTCCTTCCCCCACAACCCCCTTCTGCTCTCAGCTCCTGGGCTTTAGACAGGCCCTTCCTGTCCGTGCCCAGCTGAGGCTCTTCTAATTAATCCTTGCTTCTTGGCTCCTCTACCCGGTGAAATCTGGGGCATTAATTGGCCCACCTGAACCCTGTCAGGTCTTGTGTGGTGTGGACACCCCATCACACCCTGATATTCTTTTTTCTTTTCTTATCTTTTTCTTGTAGCAGTGGTGTTTTATCAGTGTTTATCGGTTAAAGCCTAAAATCAGAAGCTCTGCTCTGCTGGTTAGCTTCCTACAAGGAAGTGAATGGACATCAGGCAGGATTGATTGGGAAGGTAAAAGGAGGGACAATATGAGCACTCATTTAGCACCGAATGAAGATGTGGAGAACCAAATGAATCAAGAAATCAAAGGACACAAAGAAAAGAAATTCTTGAATTGCTTGTACACCAAAGCTAGGAGCCTGGGTAACAAACAAGAAGAATTCGTATTGCTCACTTATTATGAACATACACTTGATATCACTGGTAGCACTGAAACCTGGTGGGATAACTCCCATGATTGGAATGGTAAAATCAAGGTTATAACCTATTTAGGAAGGATCAAGTGGACAAAAGGGAAGGGAGAGGGGCGCTCTATGTCAAAAACAGCATTACCTGTTTCTGAGTCCCTGATAACTCAGAAGAAAGTCTTATGAATCAATGTCCTAACAGATAAAGCACAAGACAGGGTTTTAGGTGGTGTCTGCTACAGACCATCAAATACAAGGGAACAGGATGACTGGCTCCTTATGCACCTGTCTACAATATTTAGGAAAAAAAGCTGCAGGATCGTGGGAGACATCAATCTGAGTGACATACGCTGGAGGGCTCATGCTGCCAGGATTAAAACATCCTTGGCATTTCTAATCATTATAGATGCCAATTTCCTAACTCAAAAAGTGTTCCATCCGACACAGGGGAATTCTACATTAGACCTCATCTTGACAGATAAAGAGGAACTGGTCACAGAACTGAAAACAAATAGTACCTTAGGTACTAGTGATCATATTTATAATCTGCAAAGAGAATAAAGTCCAGACCAGTAATATATAGATATATACTTGATGCTATAAAAAAAAAAAAAAAAAAAAAAGACCGGTTTCACAAAGCTGAAAACAATTATGAGCCAAATCAGCTGGGAGGAAGGATTTAATCAGAAAAATGTGAATGATAATTGGGAATTGTTTCAGAACCCTTTACTAGATTCCCTAAAAGCCACAATCAAGGAAAGAAGGCCATTAGTTAAAAAACTGACCTAGTTTAGAGTGGAAGTGAAGGCAACTGTAAAAAATTTATATATATATATAAAACAAATGGAAGAAAGGGGAAGTCAGTAGTAATGAATTTATAAACCAGAAGCTAGGTATTATAGAAAATTGATAAGGGAAGCCAAGGGACACAAAAAAAAAATCTATGGCCAGCAGAGTTAAGGACAATAAGAAGGAGTTTTTAAAGTATTTTAGGAACAAAAAGAATCCTGACAATGGTATTGGTCCATTACTAGCTGGAAATGGTAGATTTATCAATAATAATGCAAAAAGAGCTGCAGTGTTTAATAAATATTTCAGTTCTGTATTTGGGAAAAATATAGTCTGATCAGATGATGATGATAACACTAGTATCTCAGGAGGACGCTACTAAAGTTAGACTTTTTAAATCAGTAGGTCCAGGTAATTTGCATTTAAGCATTTTAAAAGAGCTGTCTGAGGAGTTCTCTGGACCATTAATATTGATTTTCAATAAGTCTTGGAACACTGAGGAAGTTGCAGAAGAGTGGAAGAAAGCTAATGCTTTGCCAATATTTAAAAAGGGTAAATGGGATGACACAGGTACGTACAGGCCCCTCAATCTGACATCAGGGTGGTTAAGCACTGGAATAAATTGCCTAGGGAGGTTGTGGGATCTCCATCATTGGGGATTTTTAAGAGCAGGTTGGACAAACACCTGTCAGGGATGGTCTAGATAATACTTAGTCCTGCCTTGAGTGCAGGGAACTGGAGTTGATGACCTCTCAAGATCCCTCCAGTCCTACATTTATAATTCTATAATCCCAGGCAATTTAATGGAGTGGCTGATAAGGGACTTGAATAAAGAATTGAAGGAAGGTAACGTAATCAAGGCTAATCAATATGGGTGTATAAAAAATAGATCCTGTCAAACTAACTGGATATCTTTTTGTGATGAGATTTTTTTGGGTGATAACGTAGTGATGTAATATACTTAGCCTTCTGTAGCTGCCTGTTCTCAAAACGTAAATGGGGAATCATCATTGAGAGGGTGTGTTTCTAGTGGGGTCCCAAAGGGACTGGCTCTTGGCCCTACACCAGGGGTGGCCAACCTGTGGCTCCGGAGCCACATGCGGCTCTTCAGAAGTTAATATGCAGCTCCTTGTATTGGCACCGACTCCGGGGCTGGAGCTACAGGCGCCAACTTTCCAATGTGCCGGGGGCGGGGGGCGGTGCTCACTGCTCAACCCCTGGCTCTGCCACAGGCCCTGCCCCCACTCCACCCCTTCCCGCCCCCTCCCCTGAGCCTGCCGTGTCCTCGCTCCCTCCCTCCCCCCCCGAGCCGCCTGCACACCACGAAACAGCTGATTGGAGGTGCAGGGAGGGAGGGGGAGGTGCTGATCGGCGGGGCTGCCAGTGGGTGGGAGGTGCTGGCTGCTGATGTATGACTGTGGCTCTTTGGCAATGTACATTGGTAAATTCTGGCTCCTTCTCAGGCTCAGGTTGGCCACCCCTGCCCTACACTATCTAACATTTTTATCAATGACCAGGAAGAAAACATAAAACCACCACTGATAAAGTTTGCAGATGACACAAAAATCGGGGTAATGGTAAATAATGAAGACGACAGGTCACTGATTCAGATTGTTTGGTAAACTGAGCGCAAACAAACAATAAGAGTTTTAAGACGGCTAAATGTAAATGTCCACATCTAGGCACAAAGCACGTAGGCCATACTTACAGGATGGGGGACTCTATCCTGGGAAGCAGAGACTCTGAAAGAGATTTGGTTGTGATGTGATGGTGGATACTCAGCTGAACATGAGCTCCCATTGCAATGCTGTGGCTGAAAAGGCTGATGCAATCCTTGGATACATAAACAGGGGAATCTCGAGTAAGAGTAGAGAGGTTATTTTAGCTTTGCATTCGGCACTGGTGCATCCTAGAGCCAATAGATACTTTAGGAATTATTTTGGAGAAGTTCTCCAGGAGGTCGGACTAGATAATCACAACGGCCATTTCTGTCCTTGGAATCTGTGAATTATAAACCTAATTGTAGTAAATGTATTGACCTAATTGAACTGCCATAGACAGGCTGTGAATAGTTGTATACATGTTCGGAGACAGGCACAATGGTACGCACGCCCACATTTCTGCAAGCCTTTCTTCTCTCCCCCACCTAGTTTTTCATGTATTTGTCTACCCTTTGCACCACACAGCAGTGTGGGAGACGTTATTATTCTTACGGCACCCATCACCAGGTGGTGCGGTTACAGTCTTCCACTTTTTCATAGTGTGCGAGCAAGTTTTGACACTTGGAAAGACAAGCTGGTAGTTCAGGGTTATACAAGGTACTGTGTAGAGGCAGCTTCTGGAGAGGGAGCGGGATGAGCAGCAGGAGAGTTTGCTGTCTGACTTGGGCTCTGATTAGAGTCAATTCTCTGGGCAGAGTTTTCCTCAGGAACCAGTTGTTGACATTGGGCTGGGATTCCCCGAAGAAGGGATTGCCCTGCATGCTGTTTGACCTTCTCATTTCAGGACTGACGTATTGTGGCCAGAGGCCCTGGTCAGAATCCGAGCCCCGTTGTATCAGATTCTGTACAAACACATTGGAAGAGGGGATCCTTGCCCCATGCCTCTTGCAATCTAAGAAAATGAGCAAAATGTGAATTGTGTCAGAGGATGGGAAGGAGCTGTCTTTCTTATAAAACTCTTCCTACAAAACAGGTGCCCACATCTCAGAACGGATGTAATAGCCGGTCTCTTTCTTTGGGTAGTCACAGTAGGAAGGGGGAATAGTCCTGGGGAATGAGAACCCCTCCCTCTGACGTCTGTGAGATAGCCATTATTGGCACCTGGTTATATGGCCATTGGCTGTACTGTACTTGCTCTGTGGGTAGAGAACTTGTTCTCCAGGGCTGTCTGTAAGCATGCGGACTCACCCCTGCGGCGTCTCCTGCTGGTCTCTGTCGGGAATTAGCGTGTCCAGCTTCTGGAGCGCCCTCTGCAGGCCAGTGATCCGCCTTACCACTGGCCGTCGTGTCTCTCCCAGGACCCCGGTGCCCCTTTCTCTGGGGTGCTGCCCTTTTGGCAGTAACCCCTCAGTCTCGGGTCTCCCCGCCCCCTAGCCCCACCTTGCCTCAGTGTAAGGCTACTGCCAGTCACCAACTAGCCCCCGTTCCCTGGGGCAGACTGCAGTATCATTGCCACTCATCACTGGCAAGGGGAGTTTGGGCCTGCTCCCTCTGTCTAGCCTTGGGCTGTCCCCTGCAATCCCAGTACCTGTTTGGCCTTGCACTAGGCCGCAGCCTGGGGGGTTTCCAGGCCGGAGCTCCCCAGCTCCCTTGGCCTTCCCCCAGCCCTTCTCCACTCCCGGTACCTTCTTTAACTCCCCAGCAGCCAGGCCCGTCTCCCTCCACAGCTAGGGGAGACTCTGTGCCTTTACTCCTGGCTCAAGCCTTTATAGAGCCAGCCGGGCCCTGATTGGGGCGTGGCCCCCAGCTGAGGCTGTTTTCCCCCCATCAGCCTCGCTGCTTTCTTCCTCCCACAGCCCTCCTCCAGGCCTGTTTTAAACCCCTCAGGGCAGGAGCGGGTAACCACCCTGCTACACTGTCAAACAGGCATCTTTTACCATAGCTAGGCTAGCATCTGTAAATCAGTAGGCCCTCGTAACTTGCACCCAGAGTCCTAAAAGACTTGGTTGTGTAGATCTTTGGCCTGCTGATATTAATTTTTAATCACTCTTGGAAGAGCAGGGAAGTCCCGGAAGCCTGGCTAATGTCATGCCAATATTCAGTGAGGGCAAGCAGGATGATCTGGATAACTATAAGGCAGTTAGCCCGACAACCATCCCAGGAAAAATAAATGACACAGGATTCAATCAATAAAGAATGAAAGGACAGGAACATAATTAATGCCAGTCAACGTGGTTTATGGAAAATAGGGTCTTGTCAAACAAACATTTGAGATTACAAATTTGG
Source organism: Terrapene triunguis (assembly GCF_002925995.2). Taxonomy (NCBI): domain Eukaryota; kingdom Metazoa; phylum Chordata; order Testudines; family Emydidae; genus Terrapene; species Terrapene triunguis. Next base: position 2,559,603 of record NW_020664984.1, on the reverse strand, counting down.
TTGATAATATAACAACATAGCTGTAGTAATATACTTAAACTTTTGTGAGGCATTTGAATTGGTGTCACGTGTCCTTCTGATTAAAAAATTAATAATACACAATATCAGTGAAGCCCATGTTAAATGGACTAAAAGCAGGATAACGGACATATCTCAAAAAGTAATTGTCAATGGTCAACAGCGGCGGCTCCAGGCACTAGTGCTCCAAGCATGTGCCTGGGGTGGCAGGCCGTGGGGGGGCCCTGCCGGTCCCTGCGAGGGCAGCAGTCAGGCTGCCTTCGGCGGCTTGCCTGTGGGAGGTCCGCCGGTCCTGTGGATTTGGCGGCAAAATCTGTGGGATCGGGGACCTCCCGCAGGCAAGCCACCAAAGGCAGCCTGCCTGCCATGCTTGGGGCGGCAAAAAAGCTAGAGCTGCCCTTGATGGTCAATCGTTATTAAATGGAAGTTTTTCCAGTGGGTTCCCCATGGATTAGTAAGAGGCATTCCACTATTCAACATTTTTATCAGTGATCTGGAAGTAAATATAAAATCACTGCTGATAAAAATTGTGGATGATACAAAGATTGGTGAAATGGTAAATGATGAGGACAGGGCATGAAAATGTAAAGATGTACATAGAGACCAATGAACATTGGGGGAGGGATAGCTCAGTGGTTTGAGCATTGGCCTGCTAAATCCAGGGTTGTGAGTTCAATCCTTGAGGGGGCCACTTAGGGATCTGGGGCAAAAATCAGTATTTGGTCCTGCTAGTGAAGGCAGGGGGGCTGGACTCGATGACCTTTCAGGGTCCCTTCCAGCTCTATGAGATAGGTATATCTCCATATAAGAATGGCCATATTGGGTCAGACCATTTAGCCCAGTATCCTGTCTTCCGACAGTGGCCAATACCAGGTGCCCCAGAGGGAATGAACAGAACAAGGAATCATCAAGTGATCAATGCAAAGTTATACATTCAGGAACAAGTAATGAAGGCCAGACCAACAGAACAGGGGACTTGAAAGCAGTGACTCTGAACAGGATTTAGGGATCATAATGGGATAGCCACTCAACATGAGCTCCCAATGCCATATTGTAGCAAAAAAGGTAATGTGATCCCTGGATGTATAAACAGGGGAGTAGGGATAAAGAGGTGATTTGACCTCTCGATACAGCATTGGTGAGAGGGATATCAGAACACCATGTCACCATGTCCAGCTCTGGTGTCCACGTTTTTAAAAGGGACGTTGAAAAACTGGAGAGGGTGCAGAAAAGCAGCATCAAAATGACGTGAGGGCTGGGGAAAATGCCTTACGGTGAGAGACTTCAAGAGCTTAATCTGTTTTGCTTATCGAAAAGGAGACAGAGAGATGGCTTGAGTGCAGTGTGTAAGTACCATCACCAGCAGAAACTACTAGATGCTAAAGGGCTCTTCAATTTAGCGGTGAAAGATCCTATGGCTGGAAGCTAAAGCCAAATTCAGATTAGAAATAAGAAATGTTTAACAGTGCAGGTGATTAACCATTGGAGAACACTACCAAGGGAAATGCTGGAGTCTCCATCTCTTGATGTCTTCAGCTCAAGGCTGAATGTCGGTCGGGAAGATGTTTTTTTCAAACACAAGTTACTGGGCTCAATGCAGGGCTAAGTGGGTGACTTTATATGGCCTGGGCAGTGCCGTTCCAGCCAGATGATCTAATGGTCCCCTTCTGATTTTAAAAGAAGCAGCAGCTGTTGTTTCGACTCCCACCTGATCCATAGATTTCATAAAGATCAGAAGGGACCGTTCTGATCACCTACTCTGAGCTGCTGCATGGCACAGGGCAGAGAACCTCACCTTTCCCAGCAGTGGGGGGAAATATTTTTCCCTACTCAAGCCTTCTACTACCTGAAGGGGGGTTCCAAAGAGGATGGAGCTCGGCTGTTCTCAGCGGTGGCAGATGACAGAACAAGGAGCAATCATCTCAAGTTGCAGTGGAGAAGGTCTAGGTTGGATATTAGGAAACACTATTTCACTAGGAGGGTGGTGAAGGACTGGAATGGGTTACCTAGAGAGGTGGTGGAATCTCAATCCTTAGAGGTTTTTAAGGCCTGGCTTGACATATCCCTGGCTGGGATGATTTAGTTGGGGTTGGTCCTGCTTTGAGCAGGGGATTGGACTAGATGACCTCCTGAGGTCTCTTCCAACCCTAATCTTCTATGAGTCTATGATTTCACTAAAATATAGGATCTTATCTGTGCTCCTGTTACAAGCTCCTCTGTCTCTGCTGGTGGAGAAAGCTGTGCTCCTGATTTATGGGGGTGCTGTGTCTCTCCACTGTGTGTACCACTCATGCATTTTCCTTGAAGCAATCAAACCCCTACATTACAAAGAGCGATTATTGTATTTCGGTCACTCTGCAGATTGTAGATTTTTTTTAGACCAGGAAAATCTCAACTCAAAGCCTCCTGTTGATTTTCCAGCGTCCCTCTAGGGGACTTGCTGTCAGGGAGAGGCAAGCCCGGTGGGCAAGGTGCTAGCCAGGGACTTGCGGAGACTCAAGGCCCTGCTTGGGCCAGTCACTTTGTCTCTCTGTGCCTCAGTCCCCCCATCTGCACAATGGGAGAAACAGCCTGGGGTGAGGAGGGTAAATATATTAAGACAAGACTGAGGGGTTCAGATATTACGTTGATGAGGGTCAGATAAGTACCTTAGACATCTAGAGCAGGCCTATAGTGCCTGGTTCATGTAACCCACATGCAGTGAATCCTGCAGCTGAGGTCTAGTCTTGCACAAGTGGTTATGGATGGTCCATATGCCCAAGAGAATGGAACAACTCTAGGATCCATCCTAAGTGAAGGAAAGAGAAGCGATCTTTCAAATTAAGAGTGAAAGCAAATCTCACTTCTGCTCTGCCGGGCTCAATGAGAGCACTGGACATCTGAGAATGTGCCTCTACCTAACCCCAGGTATTTTATCCCTCAGATGCCATCCCACCAGCTCGCCCATGCTAAGCGGGCGTGTGCTCCAACAAGACTTGGATGCAAGACCTCCAAGACCAGGGCCGGCTCCAGGCACCAGCTCAGCAAGCAGGTGCTTGGGGCGGCCAAGGGGAAGGGGCGGCACGTCGGGCTCTTTGGCGGCAATTCGGGGGCGGGTCCCTTGGTCCCTCTCGGAGGGAAGGACCTGCCGCCGAAGAAGAAATCGGCGTGGTGGAGCTACCGCCGAATTGCCGCCGATCGCGGCTTTTTTTTTTCTTTTTTTTCTCCCAGGCGGCAAAAACCCTGGAGCCGGCCCTGTCCAAGACAACAGAGTGCTGCTGAAAACGCTGTTGATCGTTCAGCAGATGAGGCCCTTCCCTGTGAGACAGTCCTCACCCAGTGTCTCCGATGGTGTCAGAAACTGAAAAGTGGATGGCCTTGCCTAGTGGTTGAAGCAGTGGCAGTCAGGTCTCATGGTTGAGCCGGGGACTGGAGCCAGAGGTCAGAGAAGGAATCAGGAACCAAGAGCAGGGTTGGAAGAAGGTTGGAGCAGGAAGAAGGCTGGGCACAGGCTGAGGCTGGAGCAGTCTGTCAGAACAACCAAGCGGTAGGGGAGACTCCTGGCGAGGTAGTGACATTGAGCCAACGGGAGTGGCTGCTCTCATTGGGAGCCTATATCCTTGGCCGTGAGGTCACCTAGTTAGACCTACACCTGTGGATTACCTGTCAGCCCAGGCTCAGCCAAGGATGACTCATCAGGCTGAGCAGCACTTATCCGGCCAAGAGACGACTCATTAGAGATGGCATTAAGGGAAATGTACTGCTGGACAGGCCACCTTTCATATAAGACATAAAAGCAAAGCGGTGGCCACTTGCATTCGTTAAATTTATTCGCAAGACTTAGGGTCTTGGCTTCCTTGTCTTGGTCATATCATACAGAGCAACGGCAGGGTCATTATAGCCGCTACCCAAGAAGGCTGTGCAGAAAGTCTAGACGATCTGACACTCAAAAGCTATTCTACTTCAGCCGAACAATTCTACTTCAGCCCCAGACCTACCAAGTTTGAGGCTGATATTCCTTTGTTTGCCGATTTCTTGGGAGGTGAACAAAATCAAGTTTATAACGTCAACTCAGCGGCATCATGAACTATGGCCTGGTGGTAGCCACTCCGTGGTGGGACAAATTAAATCCAGGGACTGCTAGGCCAGGAGATGTAGGGGATGATGTTAATTTCAGGATACAGTTATAGCCTCATGATCAGACCAAAGCCGCAGTCCGTGCTAAGGAAATGTTTCCCATAGCTGCTTAATTAATGACAAACAGACATTTCAAAAAAGAAACAAAGCCAGATTCGTCTTGCCACATGTGCGACATAAATTCTCCAAGACCGGCATTAATGAGGCTCCGTGGCACGGCATGTACCCACTGCGCCGCCAATGCATTCCAGGCGCTTTAGATGGGCAGTGGGGCCTAATGCACAAAATTAGTCATTGCCGCCAGAGCTGCATCCGGACCAGTGGAAAATGCTCCGAAAGGGCTGGAAAGAAACTCATTCAGCCCGTGCATGTGTCATCCGGCTTGACCTGTTGCATTAAAGTGGTACCAACATCTCCTGGAAAGTCTTGACACAAACCATTATCATTCTGTACAGGCAATTCTGTTGCTTTGTCACGTGTTTCCTGAATTCTTCATCCTGTTTATTATTTATTTATTACCAAGGACATCTGCATGGAGATGGGGCCTTCAGGGCTTCTGCACTCATCTGTTCTGATTCATCGCCTGAAGTCTCAGACCTGTGTCCATGGCATCAAAATTGCCTCCCCAGCACCAGGGTGATCCAGCCAATGGGCCACTTGACGTGCTGGGTGACCTTGTGCCCATCTCTGTGGCTCACTTTCCCCTTCTGCGACATGCTAAAAATGATGCCTCCCCTCCTTTGCAGAATGCTTGGGGATCTCTGGGTGGGACGTGCTAGATAACCCATCCCTCCCTGCTGCCCCTTGCTGAGGAGGGCCCCATGGCATTCACCCCCTAAGCCGTGCCGGAGAGCCGCCAGCCTGCATCTCGCCCCCCCACCCTTGCTCTGCCATTGTACCTGCAGTGAAAAGTCTCCATTGACAGGGGTTCCGCTGACCTCGCTAATGTTTTCCCAACACAATGGGCTGAGTGAATGGGGCAGGATTCGGAGCAACTGCAAGTCAGTCCATGGGCATGGACCGAGTCCAATCTGCAAAGCACCCCTCCCTATGCTCCCCATCCGTTATAAATGATCCCTTTATCAGACAGTGACATACTAACTCCCACATCAGCTCCTACCTGCTCCAAAAATGCCACAAGGATGGCGGGGGGAGAACGGCCCAGCTCCGTTGAGACCTCAGCACTGTCTCCTTTCTGCTCGGGTTTCCTGCTCAAGTCCTAGCAGCCTTTTGTTAAGCCTCAAAAAGGCAACATGATCCCTCCTTTGCTTGGACCCTTCGCTGCTAGGGCTCTATTCAGGGATAATGAGGTTTCCCTGAGAACAGATCTGATAATGTCATTTTTCAGGCAGAGAGGCTTAGCTCTCACCTTAGCCAGAACACAAGGGCCTGGCTGGTCAATCTGAAAGCACTTTAGTGCAGCTCAGCTCTCTGTGCATGCCTCTTCTGCAAGGACAGACTGGGCCTTTTCAGCTTGGAAAAGAGGCAACTAAGGGGGGATATGATAGAGGTCTATAAAATCATGAGTGGTGTGGAGAGAGTAAATAAGGAAGTGTTGTTTACTCTTTCTCATAACACAAGAACTAGGGGTCACCAAATGAAATTAATAGGCTGCAGGTTTAAAACAAACAAAAGGAAGTATTTCTTCACACAACGCACAGTCAACCCTTGGAACTCTTTGCCATGGGATGTTGTGAAGGCCAAGACTATAACAGGGTTCAAACAAGAACTAGATAAATTCATGGAGGATAGGTCCATTGATGGCTACTAGCCAGGATGGACAGGGATTGTGTCCCTAGCCTCTGCCAGAAGCTGGGAATGGGCAACAGGGGATGGATCACTTGATGATTACCTGTTCTGTTCATTCCCTCTGGGGCACCTGGCATTGGCCACTGTTGGAAGGCAGGATACTGGGCTAGATGGACCTTTGGTCTGACCCCATATGGCCATTCGTATGTTCTTATGATCACTGTCTTAGTTAAAATGCTAAAGCTGGCAGATTACAGTGAGGAATAGACAGTACCAAAGCTATTAGGGCTTGGAGAATGCTGCCTATAGGGTTTCTTTTTTCCAAACTCACAAACAGCCCTCACAGAATAAAGAACAGGAGTACTTGTGGCACCTTAGAGACTAACAAATTTATTAGAGCATAAGCTTTCGTGGGTTACAACCCACTTCTTCGGATGTTAGTCTCTAAGGTGCCACAAGTACTCCTGTTCTTTTTGCGGATACAGACTAACACGGCTGCTACTCTGAAACCTCACAGAATAAAGAGTTCCATGGCATTTGGATTATTTACACAGCAAACATTAAGCAACTTGTGGGCTATATAAACACTTCTGTAATAGGCTGGTGACTTTCCATGGTCCAAGCTCACCTATAAGCTCCAGCAAATCTTCTTTGCCTCACTCTGCTCTTAAAGCCTACATCAATCTCCCTAGTATGTGTTTAACCCCTTCCATCACTCTGTCTTGGATCCAGTTGAGAGGTGGGACAAAAGCAGTGGCTCAGGCTCCTCCTACAATTCTAAACCCCGCCCCACATCCAGAGCAACAGGCTAAAATAATCAGCCTTGAAATAGTTAATCTTGATATTTGAATGTTCGCATTTGGTTTGAAGATCAACGCACCCATTGAGACGTATTGGGATGTTTCTCTGGGAGGTGATAGGGTGATAGCTAGTTCTACCCCCCCAGGTAAAAATGACACCTCTTTACTCAAATGGCCTGTTGCCCTTGTGTATTCAGAGTCAGATCTGCTTGCTTTACTGATAAAAATAAGTCCTTGCTGCTTTAGACACCTGTAAGTCCAGCAGAATAGACTTAGGGCATATCTACACTTTGAACGGAAGGTGTAATTTCCAACTCAGGCAGACGGACATACAGTAGCTCTGATCAAGCTAATGTGCTCAAAACAGACATGGAGTATGAGCAGCGGGACAGACTAGCTGCCTGGAGTCTGATCCTGGTGCAACCTTAGGTACCTACTCAGGGGATCTACCCCATCCTGCTGTGGTTACCTGTCTATTTTTAGTGCACTAGCTCAATCAAAGCTAGTGTGCGTATGTCTCCCCAAGCTGGAAATTACCTCGCTGTGCAGAGGTACCATAGAGAAGAACGAGGCAGCTAGATGCTGTTCCTTCTCGTGCATCGTCCAGAGACTTGTGTACTGAGTTGCAGTCCGGTGAAGGCAATGGGGCTGGCCAAGTGTCAGAGGGCAGAATTCGTAGACACTTGGGTGGTCAAGGCATCAGTGAGGGCAGAATTACAGGTGATACGTGGGAAGAAAAAAGCCCAGCTTGACACTATGCCCAAGCAGAGTTGCACTGACAGTTTTAAAAACATTTTTTTAACGTGTAAACTAATCAACATTGTTTGGAGGTGGGGGTGGGGGAATTTCCATAGACAATTTCAACAAAAATGACTTTTTTTCATTTTCATCAAACCTTTTTCTGAGGAAACTTTCAACTTTTCTGCCAAATATTGAAAATAAAACATTTTGGATGAAATCTTTTGCATTTTGGGCAATTTTTTTTTGGACAGACTATCCAGATTTTCCACAGACAGCAGACATTTTTCGTGAGCATTTCATTTAGCTGAAAACCCAATTTTCCACTGAATGACAGTTTTGATGGAAAATTTTCAGCCAGCCGTGCTAAGCCCAATTGCTCTCGTGTATTTGATGCACAATAAAGCTAGAATATTGTAATGCCACTGCTGCAGACTCACTAGCCACGTCTCTGTATGTCCCCTGGACAAATGAATGACTTTGCCAGCTTTTCCACCCGGCCCAGCCAGGCTTGAGAGAAAGTGCAAAGAGAGAGGCCAGTCAGAGACTCCAGGATATAGGAGCAGAAGTATCCAATGTAGGGATCTTTGAAGAACTTTCTAGTTTTGACTGGACTTTCTTTGCCCTGTGCTGCTTGGCTGTTTGCTCCAACCCTTTCCCTCCGTTAGTCACTTCACCGTAGCATCACTCCTCTTAATCTCGTCTCCTCTCCCTGGCCCCGGCCCCTTACTTCCCTTCGATGTTCCCTCTTGCTGTTGTGATTTGCAAAGCAGGGGACTATGTTTTCCATCAGCCTCTCCCCGTTACATCCCCTTCCCCTGGCAAGGTAAGGTCCTGAACCAGGAGTGGGTGGGTTCTGTTCGGGAGTGGGAGCCGCATGGCAGGGGGGAGCTAGAGAGAAGCCCTAGGAGCTGTAGACAGAGCCATGTGTGGGACAGGCTGTGACTGCCAGCCCACCACCATCTCCGGGTGGGGCTTATGGGGGAGAAGCAGAGGCTGGGCAGGGAGCCAGTGCAGAGGGGGCCCGAATGAGAGACACAAACTGAGCCTGGCTTGGAAACCCACAAGTGCCTAGTTGCTGGAATAGAGACTGGACTGGAGACTGAAGAGCCCTGACTCTTCACTGGGCTGCCCCAGGGACCCAAACCAGAACCGCTATTACTTAGCTCAAGGTACCTGTTTAAGCCTCTGTACCTGGGGTACTTGGAAACTTCCCCTTTCCTGCCAGCCCCAGTAAAATACCCTTCTCTTAGCCATGTGTCTGAGCAGTTCTGGGGACCCCCCGCGCTAGCCCCTGCAAGACCTAGCTGCTGAACACCCACCGTGCTTGCCTCTGAGCCAGGGCACGCCTGGCAAGCTCTGGGCACCCGAGGGGTTTGGGGCGCAGAGTAACCCCAATAATTACACTATTAACTGCTCCCCTCCGAACTAAAACCACCGGAGAACCCCAAACACCACATGGCGCTAACATGATGTTTGCTGCCATCTCATTGTTCACTCTGCTGCTGTGTTCAACCCCTTCCCCCACCCTATCCGTCCAGTCAGTGCAGACGGTAAGCGCTTCAGGGCAGGGACCGGCTTTTTGTTTGGTGTTTGTACAGCACCTAGCACTGTGAGGTCCTGCTCTGAGACTAGGGTTCCTGGGCACTGCTGCAATACAGACAGGAATAATAATCTCTGCTTAGAAGGGAGCATGGTGCATGAGACACATCGCTACAGTACGTGGGGGTCTTCAGCTGTGGGGCAGCACCCCTTTGCGCTGGCCATGGCTCAGTGTCACAATTGAGCCCACACTATTTAACTCTTCTGCTCTCTCTCCTCGATCCATCCCACCCCCCTCTGCCCTTCTTCCCCCCCAATCATTTTTCTCCCTCTCTCCTCTCCATCAATATCTCCCTGCTAGTGAGATGTCCAGAGGTGAACATAATAATCCCAGTGCAACCGCAACCCAAGTGCACCGAAAGGGACTTTCCCCTCTCTCTCCCATGATCCACTGGAACCCCCAAACTGCCCTGGCCTCGTGCTTTAGATGCGTATGACAGTTAATCCAGAGCGCACGGGGCAGGACGCCTCTGGCTTTTGGTGTTCGGTGCAGACGTGATTTAGCACTCCCAGGGGAGAAGCACCTGTCCCCCCTCTCCTGTGAGGTTCTCTCTCTATTGGGTGTTTGTCAAGCAGCCAAGGGAGGAAGTGTTTACCCTGTAAAGACAGCCTGGGATTGGGTCTACAATCTGCATCAGTCATACAGGCTTTAACTGAGCCCCCTTCTCAGGTCCTCTCCTGGGTAGCTCCAAGGAGGGAGGAGCTGTAATCTGTGAGACAAGGAAGTGATGTGTGAAGCCCGGGGCTAACTGGCCTTGAACTCCAGCTGCAATTGCACCTGGCTTCTGTCCTTCTCACCAGACGGGGAGACTGGAAACCAGGTGGGACACAAACTGTGTCTGGATTAGGGCCAGGGGAGCCAGAACTTCAGGCCCAGGTTCTGTTAACCACCAAGTTCAGCAGCCAGCCTCCTCCTTGCACTCTAGGCATGGGCCCAGCTCATCTCTGCTGTAACTCCATTCAAGCCAATGGGGCTAACTCCCACCAGGGATGTCATTGGCCGCCAAGACAAAGGACCAAGCATGGTGAGTCGGTCTGTGGCCAGCCCCCCATAATCAGGAGTGGGTAACTGGACTCCAGGACACTTCTTAAATGCACACTTCACACTACAGAACCAACATGAGAGAGGGGTCTAGTTGTTAGAGTATAGTCCTCAGGATCTACAAAGCTGATTTCTACTCCCATTTCTGCCACTGGCTCTCCGTGTGACCTTGGTCAAGTCAGTTAGACTATGTCTACACAGCCCTGCAGTTCAGAATTCAGGGATGTGAAGCAGCAAAATGCGGCACTGTCGCTCCACTGTGTGGATGCAGCTAATGCAAACTAAATGGTGCCGAGTTTGCATTAGCATCGGCCCGTCTGAAGAGGACTACGTGAACTAGGAATCTTTTAGCTCATACCGCTGTGGGGGAGTAAGAGCCCAGCACTTTGGTACACGCTGCAGTTCACAGTCTGAACTGTGGGACCACGTAGACAAACCCTTCGTCTGGTTGCCCCCAGCTGTAAAATGGAGGTTCTGGCACTTAACAGAAGGATGCTTGGTCAGCCATGTTGCATACATATATCATTTTCTGTTCCTCTTTCCCTTATGGGGGTTGGACTGGATGACCTCCTGAGGTCTCTTCCAACCCTAATCTGCTATGATTATTACATGTAAATCTTAACCTCATTAACACAGAGCATAACATGAACCGGATGTGCCACGTGGCCCAGTGGCAATTGCCTAGTAAGCTTTGCTGGCATGGATCTCACTTTCATTTCCCAAGATGGTTGAGCGTTGGATCTCACTGCCTCAAGGCAACACAGGGATGTTTCATGCAATGAGCGTTCTGTTCACTTATACCCCCAGCATGTACAAGACACATTTATTATTATTTATATTGCAGCATTATTATTATTTATATATCAGTCAAGATGAAGGCCCATCGCGCCAGGTGCTGTACAGAGAGAGAGAGAGAGAAACAGACTACCCTTGCCTTGAAGAGTTTCCAACCTAAATAGACAAGTCAGACCAAGAATGGGGAGTGGAAACAGAGGCACAGAGAAATGAAGTGGCTTCCCCAAGGTCACACAGCAGGTCACATAGGGAGATAAGAGTAGGAACTAGATCTTCTGAGTCCCAGTCCAATGCACTACCCCCAGACTGCGATTCCTCTCCAGGGCATTGTGTCTATCAGGTATGTCATCTCGGTTGTTTATTGAGCATCAATGGGCTCCACAACACACAAATATATAGATCACATTTTTAAAGGGGCCCCTTATTTTCTGCCTGGGCTCCGCTTTGGGTGTAAACGTGTGGGTGCAGAGGGTCAGCTGGTTACCTGCTCTGCAAATGCCAACAGGCAGACGTCCGTAAAGTCTATCATTGGTACCCCAATTGATCGTGCCTTCAAAGTTAGTTCAAGCATTAAAGGAGAAGCCATTCTGAAAATTCTGGCCCAGAATTTAACACTTAGATGCTACCGCGCTGTGAATTCTAGGTATATTCAAGGTATTGCACGATAGACAAAAAGAACAACCACCACCAGAAGAAGAATGCCTCACTTTTCTATAGTACTTTTCATTGGTAGATTTGAAAGCAATATGCAAGGAAAGCAATAGTTATTATCCCCATTTGTAAACGCAGGCACAGACCGGGGACGTGATTTGCCCAACGTCACACAGCAGGTCCGTAGCAGAGCCGGGAACAGATTTAAGAACAGAGCTAGGATTTTATACAGCCACCCGTCGCTGTCACTTCTGAACATGGACTTGCAAAGAGACACATAAGCTCACAGATACCTGTATGCACAGAAGCAGCTTCCCCCCCCCCCCACACACAGACCCAGAACCCAGCTAAGAGGACATATTGAAATAAGATTTCCCCCCCCTTAGTTCCAGAAGCTGATATAGCCCATCAGAGGCGAAGTGTGGGGCATGTGTGCTTTTTGCAGCGCTCAGAAAGCCATTGAATCCTGCCACTGTAATAAGCCAAATGGCCAGACAGCTGTTGCCCAAATCAGACTCACCTCTCCGGGTCTGCGAGATCCAGGTTTGCGTGTTATGTGTTAAACAGGTAACTAGATACCAAAGGAAAGAAGAGAGAGACAAAGCTGGAAAAGGCAGATAAAAACTGTCTCCATACAGTCAAAAGATCTGCCTTAGCCCAAATGAACTGTCTCTTTACATTCATTACAGTCTGAGACAGCTCTGTCCTTCATTCGCTTCATCCCTGGCCTGCCCTCCCCTCAAAGGCTATTTGCAAAATCAACGTGGCTTCCCCTCCCTCTTTCATTGCAGCCTCTGTCTCCTCTCTCTTACATCTTCCTATAGCAAAAGTCATTTACAGTGCTACAGTACAAGGACTATGGCCTTAAACTGGGACTTAGGCGTCCTGGCTCTGCCCCCGGGGGACTTGGGGTAAGTCACTTCTCCTGTGTTTCCCTGTCTGTTCCGATTGTGCACTCTCTGGGGCAGAGACTATCTCTTACTGTGTTTGTACAGCGCCCAGCACAATTGGGCGCTGATCTCGGTTGGAGCCCCCAGATGCTACTGTAATATAAATAAGGGTGGTGTGGAACCCACACAGAGTGTGTGGCTGGTGGAGGAAAGGCTGACAGAACTCCAGCTTAGCAACTGGAAAGCAACAATGTTTCCCCAGTCAGCAAATATAGCCCATCCCATCCTGCAAGATTCCACTCTCAAAGGGCAGATGACCAAGAGTTTCCAGCTTTTATCACAGGATCTCAAAAGATCCCTGGGAAGTAGGAAAAATGTATTACTCCCTTTAACAGCTGGGGATATGGAGGCATGGAAAGTGTAAATGACTTGCCCAGGGTCAGACAGTGAGTCGGTAGCAGAGACACTAACATTCCCAATGCCCAGGCTCGCGCTCTGACCACTGGATCACTCTCCCTCCAGGCACAGGAAGGGGGATTCGCCCTTGCTCTGTGGCAGCAAAGCAACTGTCAGCCCCTACCGCTGGGGAATAGCTGTGGCCCAGAGGGCCTTCACAGTAGGTGTAGCATTGACACAACCAAGCCCCAGCCTAGGATAGGAACGTTGCAGCCCCCTTTGGTCAGATATACCAGGCTCAGGAGCAGCACAAGGCCCAAAGTTGTCTGCGTTCTGGGTGCTGGCACAGTGGGGGGTTCCCACCAGCCATACCCCATGCCATGGGACGAGAGGTCTGGGAACCCGTACCTGACAGCCACCAGACAGCAAAGGGGAGAGAACTGCCGAGAAATCTCGAGAAGGATGGGGGAGGGAATCAACTGCGGCCAAATCTTCTGGAGTCTCCTCTTGCATTACCAGCAAAGGCCACGTTTGCCCCTGCCTCCCACAACAGTGCCGTCCATTTATCCACCGTGCGGAGCCGGACAAGAGGACTTGTTCTCTGGGCCTTGAGAACAGAATCTTCCCAGGCTAGGAGGATGAACCCAGCTCTGTAAAAACCCCTTTTCAGCGAGAGTCATTAGCGGGAGATAAAGGTCTGTGGCGCTTACGATTTCTCTTGTCATGTTGGCGCACCTTCTCGTCCCTTGCGACAACAGTGGGGCTGTTTTCAAAGGACTCCTAATTGTCTATTTCCTCTCATTGCTGCCACTCAGAGAGGGAGCCGGGGAGAAAGAAGGGCCTATTTCAACAGGCCTTATCTGATGAAAGCATTCAAGTGGGGTTTCTTTCTCTTCTTCGTCAACCGGCCTTCCGATGCCGGGTGGTGGTTTTTTGGCCTGCGAGGAACACAGGCCCAAACGGTGTGGGTGGATGAGTGATGACAGGCTAACAAAAGCGACCTCACTTTGCAGATAATGACTGGCCCTCCAGCCTTTGGAGCCAGGACCCGAAAGCTCATAGTACCAAGCTGTCTTTCAGGCTCGTCCTAATTCGGAGGCATTGTCCAGAGTTTTTCTAAAGGCGGATGACAGTTGACATCGGCTCTCTATCTGCAACATTTTTGTCCCTCTATTTGAGATCCAGCCACAGATTTTCCCGGTTTCTGATGCAAACACTGACAGGGCCTTTTATTAACTGGAAAAAAGATACTGGCTTCCAATGAGCGCTGTTAAGACACAGGCTGGAACTGGCCCAGATTTGATCGCAGCTTTTTCAGAGTTTGGCAGGTGTTTTGCAGCCCGCGTCTTACTTTGGCTCATCGTTTTGTGGAGCCCCGAACGTACATAGCAGCAGCATGAAAGGACCAGCCCTCTGCCCCCACAGCTGTGGCTGGCTAGAGGGCTGGCTGGAAGTCCGGCCCGTACTTCTGGCTCTTCTCTGATCAGAGGAGGGGGAGGACATTCAAGAAGGGATAGTGTCGAATGTAGGACAGGGCTAGGGTGGCCAGGTGCCCAGTTTTCGACTGGAAAGTCCAGTCGAAAAGGGGACCTGACAGTGTCCGATCACATCTACTGACTGGACACCCAAAGTCCGGTTACTCCAGGCGGGGTTCCAGCCCCTACTCAGCCGGGGCTGCCTCTGGGGTGACCGGATGTCCTGATTTCATAGGGACAGTCCCGATTTTGGGGTCTTTTTCTTATATAGGCTCCAATTACCCCCCACCCCCTGTCCTGCACCACCTTCGTCAGGCAGGTGCAGCTCCCAGCCCCGGCTCTGCAGGCAAGTCCCTCTTAGGACTGCCAACATTCTAATCGCACAAAACCGAAAACCCTAGCCCCACCCTTTTCCTGAGGCCCCACCCCCTTCCCCATACCTTTCCTGAGGCACCGCCCCTGCTCACTATATTCCCCCTCCCTTGGTGCCTCGCTCTCCCTCACCCTCACTAACTTTCACTGGGGTTGGGGTTGGGGTGCGGGAGGTGGTGAGGGCTCTAACTTGGGGTGCGGGCTCCGAGGTGGGGCTAGAAATGAGGGGTTCAGGGTGTGGGAGGGGGCTCTGGGCTGCGGCAGGGAGTTGGGGTGCGGGAGGGGGTGAGGTTTCCAGCTGGGGGTGCGGATTCTGGGGTGGGGTTTGGGATGAGAGGTTTGGAGTACATGAGGGGGCTCCAGGCTGGGGCGGGGGGGCGAGGGATTCGGAGTGTGGGAGGGGGCTGTGGGTTGAGGCAGGGGGTTGGGATGTGGGAGAGGGTGAGGGCTTTGGGCTGGGGGTGCAGGCTCTGGGATGGGATGGGGCTGGGGATGAGGGGTTTGGGTTGCAGGAGGGGGCTCTGGGTTTGGGGGGCTCAGGGCTGGGGCAGGAGGTTGGGGCATGGGCTTACCTCAGACGGCTCCCGGTCAGTGGTGCTGCAGGGCTAAGGCAGGCTCTCTGCCTGTCCTGGCACCGCGCTGCGCCCCCGGAAGCGGCCAGCAAGTCCGACTCCTAGGCAGGGCGGGGCCAGGAGACTCCGTGCGCTGCTCTCGCCCGCAGGCACTGCTCCCCAGCTCCCATCGGCCACGGTTCCCGGCCAATGGCAGTGCGGAGCCGGTGCTGAAAGCAGGGGCAGTGCGTGGAGCCCTGTATCCCCCCACCCACCTAGGAGCCTGATCTGCTGGCTGTTTCCGGGGCGCAGTGCGGTGCCAGGACAGGCAGAGACTAGCCTGCCTTAGCCCTGCAGCACCGCCGACTGGACTTTTAATGGCCCGGTGCTGACTGGAGCCGAGGATCCCTTTTCGACCGGGTGTTCCGGTCAAAAACTGAACGCCTGGGAATCCTAGTCCCTCTTGACCCGGGCAGGGGTGGGGCGGGAGGGGAAAAGCAGCGAGTGATGGGGGGGGAAGAGGAATGGACGGGGGAGCGGGGCCTCAGGTGAAAAGGCGGGGCAGGGGCAGGCTTTGGGGGGAATTGGTGGGGCAGCGACGGGGCCCTCGGGGGGAAGAGGATGGGCAGGGGAGGTTCTGGCACTCCTGCTGGAGTGTCCAGTTTTTAAATATTAGCAAGTTGGCAGTCCTGGAGCGGGCATGGGCTTGCGGCAGTGACTGAGAGTCTGAGCTGGGGGAGAGGCCCCAGGGATGCCCCTGGGTGCATGGCGGTTATGTGCACACAAGACCTGGCCAGAGACCAGAGAGAAGGAGGCCCCTGATCCAATGACTAGGGGATACTGGGACTGTGTGTTTGCTGATTAAGGTTCCTAACAAAGCGGATTGTTTACTGATACAGGTGCTAGAGTGGTTTCTGCGTCAATTCCTGCCTCCTCATGGCTGTAGGAGGGGTCTCTACCCCAAAGTGTGTGTGGGGGTGGGGCAGGGGGGTCGTTTGCAATTAACTCCTAGCAAGGAGAGCCCTCCCCACGATAGAAACCAGCCATGAAGCTCACACCCTATTGCCGGTGTTTTCAAGGTGTGGAGGTGTTTAGATCTTCTGGAGTGTGGCCTCACAGCATCTAAATACTAATAGAACCAGACAGGATAGTTTGGGGGTCTACGTGGTAAGGATATAATCACCCCTAAGGAGGGAATGCAAACCAGACTATCTGGAGCATAGGACAAATCACCATCACTTACAACATCACACATGTCACTATGCTGCACTTCATTCTCCTTCAGATCTGGGGGTCCACAGAAAGGCTAAATCTCAGATCCTCCTGCTCCAAAGACACAGTTACGTGAGCTGAAGGAAAATTGCTGCAGTTGGTTAGTGGGACCAGGCCCATGGCCCAGAACTGAATAGCTCTGATTCCAGCTAGGTGAAAGCACCAGCGTATGTAGGTTACTTAATTAATGACGTATTTATTGATAGGAATGCCTATGTCACTTCAATGGACAATGATCTAGTTTCCAATGCCCTTTTCTCCTCCTGCAAATCCTGATGCAATCTGTGCTTGAAATCATGGGGCCAGGTTGTGAACCCTTGCCCCCACTGGTGAGCTGTTAATCATTATCAAGTGGGTGTGTTACTAGTGGGGTCCTGCAGGGACTGTTTCTCGGCCCTACACTAGTTAACATTTCTATCAATGACCTGGAAGAAAACAAAGTCATCACTGGTAAAGTCTGCAGATGACACAAAAGTTGGGAGTGTGGTGAATAACAAAGAGACAGGTCGCTACTACAGAGCAATCTGGATCTCTTGATAAGCTGGTTGCAAGCAAGCAATGTAGGTTTTAATATGGCTTAATGTAAATGTATACATCAAGGGACAAAGAGCGTAGGCCATACTTACAGGGTGGGGGACTCTAATCTGGGAAGCAGGGACTGTGAAAAAGATTTGTGTGTGGATAATCAGCTGAACATGAGCTCCCAGTGAGATGCTGAGGCCAAAAGGGCAAATGCGATCCCTGCATGAACAGGGGAAATCTCAAGTAGGAGCAGAGAGGTTATTTTACCTCTATATTTGACACTGGTGTGACCACGGTTGGAGCGCTGGGTCCAGTTCTGGTGCCCACAATTCAAGAAGGAGGTTGATCAATTGAGAGGGTTCAGAGAAGAGCCATGAGAATGATGAAAGGCTTAGAAAACCTGCCTTCTAGTGATAGACTCAAGGAGCTCAATCTATTTAGCTTATCAAAGAGAAGGTGAAGGGGTGAGTTGATCACAGTCTATAAGTACCTACCTGGGGAACAAATATTTAATAATGGGCTCTTCAGTCTTGCCAACAAAGGTCTAGCAAGATCCAGTGGTGGAAGTTGAAGCTAGATAACTTCATACTGGAAAGAAGGCATACGTTTTTAACGGTGAGGGTAATTAACAAGTGGAACAATTTACCAAGGATCATGGTGGATTCTCCATCACTGACCATTTTTAAATCAAGATTGGATATTTTTCTAAAAGCTCGGCTCTAGGGATTACTGTGGGGCAGGTCTCTGGTCTGGGTTATACAGGAGGTCAGACTAGATGATCACAATGGTCCCTTTGGCCTTGGAATTTTCTACCACTCACAAGACTGAATAAACACTAAGGTGGGTGGATGTTTTCCTTGATGGCTTTTCAGGGGCTGTTGTGCCTTAGCAGATCTCTGCAGCCCGTAACCACTTGCTGAGTGGAGGTGAAGGTCACAAAATCCTATGTGACCTCCCAAATGGGGTTAATGAGTCAGAAGACTCCCTATGGATAAATCCAATGAGGTGGACAAAAAGGCCCTGAACTGCCTGGCACGAAGTCAATGCTAGTGAATTTCTTCCCCTTATAATCTTCACTGTCCTTTTATCTGTGCCGGTAAAACAGCACCGTCCCGCCTTCATTCGGGACACGTCACGTTTTTCTCCCCATCTTTTGTTTTTATGGAACCGCACGGAATTTGTGTTAATGACAAAATGTTCCTGGCCTGCAATGGGCTGTGTGGCTATCTGGAGACTCACAAGTCATGAGGACAACCTCGGAGCTTTGCGTTCACTGTTTTTACAGCTTGGCAGCACTTTCCAAAGAGTTAATAATTTGCGTTGTTTGGCTATTGCTTTAC
Source organism: Terrapene triunguis (assembly GCF_002925995.2). Classification (NCBI taxonomy): domain Eukaryota; kingdom Metazoa; phylum Chordata; order Testudines; family Emydidae; genus Terrapene; species Terrapene triunguis. The sequence goes on along the minus strand of NW_020664984.1, from coordinate 2,541,274 downwards.
AAGAGAAAATGTATTACTTACCCCTGAGTAAATTTTAGATGATTTTAGTAAAACCCGCCTGTACCTTCTGCTGGCTTCTCCTGGTCTCTGATGGTTTCTCATGGAGGACCAATAGCTTCGGGCACCAGTGTACATTGTTAGAAGGGTAACTCCCAGCTGGCACACTGCCTTGGGCCTGGGCATGACATAGCATACCCGTCTCCTCTAGCGCTCCCTGCTGACAGCCACTCCATCATGTGGTGGTCTGTTTCTTCTTGTGATTCGGCCCTCTGGCCAGGTCAGGTATAGTCCTCCTTCACCCAGGGTAAATTGAGTCCATTACAACAATACTTTGGCAGCTTCAGCCCAGGTCTTCAGCCCGACTTCAGGCTTTATTGGCCTCCCAGCCCATGTCTCCACACCACCATCCTCAGTGGGCCTGTTGGGGAACCCAGGCCATGCCAGGTTCTGGGATCTAGGCAGTCAGGCCTGGTGGTTGAATCGGTGGTCAAGATCAGGTACCAAGGGTCGAAGTGGGAGGCAGAGTCGAGACTGTGCCAGGGGCAGCGCTGAAAGCGGGGTGCAGAGATCGGTCATGGGTCAGTCTGTGGACAAGACGAAGCACGCTTGTAGTCAGAGGCCAGAAGCAGGCCACAGGCCAAAGCCAGGTTGGAGTCAGTCCAAGGGCCTGGGGGTCAGGAGGCAGGTGCAGGATTGGACCGGCTCAAGAACGGGGCTGGAGCAGGGAGAGAATGGGGCACGTAGAAGGCTGAAGCAGACTGGAACAAGACTATGACAAGGCTGGGGCAGGAACAAGGACCAGATCAAGGGCAGACTGGAAGGCCGGGGAGTCTGTGACACTGTGAGGCAGCAGGACGGTTCGGGCTGAGTGGTGCTGTCGCACAGACCAACTGGTGGCTCTGGCGCTGAGAGTGAAATACCTGTGGCCTGGGGGTCATCTGCCCTGGGTCCTGCCTAGGGGTAGGCTGCTGCAGCATGCCTGAGGGCTAAGCCGTTGCAGGAGGGATGAGTTAGTGCAGTGGGGTGAGCAGCCGTGGCCCAGCTGCAGGTTTGCCTCACAGACCTGCCCTCTACGCTGGGTTCCAGCCCAGGGACCCTGTAACAAGCAGCTAAGATCTGTCTATTCCGGCCCACTGCTTCCTTCTTTCTAGGCCTTTCCCCAGCCCCTTCCTGGATTCACTCCTTCACAGATCCCCAAAGGAGAGTAGACTGGTTACATGGAAGAACACAGCATAGGTAAAGGTCCCATGCAAGGCCCACCTGCCCTAGACGGGTTCTGGGGTCAAGCAGTCATTGTAGAGCTCCTATCCCCAGACCAGCCTTCCTTCCAGCAGTCTCATGGCTTTATAAAGGGAAATCATGCGTCACCAATCTATTAGAATTCTTTGAGAGAGTCAACACGCATGTGGACAAGGGGGATCTAGTGGATATAGGGTACTTGGACTTTGAGAAAGCCTGACAGGGTCCCTCACCAAAGGCTCTTAGGCAAAGTAAGGAGTCATGGGATAAGAGGGAAGGTCCTCTCATGGATCAGTAACTGGTTAAAAGTCAGGGGGAAAAGGGTAGGAATGAATGGTCAGTTTTCAGAATGGAGAGAGGTCAATAGTGGTGTCCCCCAGGGGTCTGTCCTGCGACCTGTGCTGTTCAACATATTCATAAATGATCTGGGAAAAGGGATAAACAGTGAGGGGGGAAAATGTGCAAATGATACAAAATGACTCAATATAGTTAAGTCCAAAGCAGACCGTGAGGCATTACAAAGGGATCTCCCAAAACTGGGTGACTGGGCAATAAAATAGCAGATGAAATTCAATGTGAATACATGTAAAGTAATGCGCATTGTAAAACATAGTCCTGCAGCCAATTAGTTCACTCTCTCATCCATTTATCATTGTGTTATTTAGTGTTACGGTCAACTCATATGCTATTTCATATATAATCAATGTATGTTAAATAGGTTTAAGTTGTAGGATTATCGAAGTGTAAGGTTGACAAGTATTTAGGAGAGATGAGTATGTATTAGGTATAGAAGTCAAGTATGGCTGTAATGTAAGGCTGAGGTCTGAAAGATTTTGGCTTAGTCACACCAGGTCTCAGGTTTAAGGATGCTTGACATAAGTGGGTGACCTAAGAATAACCCTATGCCAGTAAGGTCATAAGATTACTGGAAAGAATGTGCCAATAGATGATGTCCCGGAAATATGTTGTAAGGTACCTGTCTAGACCACAAAACACCTGATTGTAACATCTTGAGATGTCCTGCTTTGACCATAGGTTACCATGGACACATGTTGTGCGTAGATGCTAATGAGAATAAGGGAACTAAGAACAACCTATGAAAAACGGGGCACCCCAACATTCATGGGGTGTGGAGGTACAGATAAGGAAAAGAGGGTTGAAACCCTCTTGCATGTGCATAAGGTGTAAGGTGTGGTCATAAAAAGAGGTCCCCTGGTTGAGCAAAAGTGGAAAGACCCACCAAGAGAAGATCCCAGCAAGAACCACCCCTCTATCAATGACCACCTGTTGAGAGATCCACCTGACTCTATGAGATCTTTGGGTATAGCATTGGCGAGTGCATGGACTTTCTCAGGTTTTATATATGTGTATGTGAGTATAACTTATAACTTATAATATAGACAAGATTTTTTAATGGTAACTGTGTTTATGGTCACTGTCCTTGTTCTTCATGTGTTCATAGAGCCTCCCAGTCTAAAGTTAGGTCTACACTGGCACTTTTGCCGGTAAAACTTTTGTCAGTCAGGGACCAGCTGGGCTGCTATATGGTCTGAGGTGTGGACATAGCCTAAGAAAAGTGAGAACAAAAATGAGGAGGGGTCTGGAACGGCTTCCTTATGAAGATTGAGACTGCTCAGCTTTGAAAAGAGACGACGAAGGGGTGATATGATCGAGGGCTATAAAATCAGGACGGGTGTGGAGAAAGGGGAGTAAGAAGTGTTATTTACTCCTTCAGATAACACAAGAACCAGGGGTCACAAGGAACCAGGACACTGTAAGCCCTGAGGCAGGGGTGTGAGGCTTCCAGGGGCTCAGAGCTGGCCTGGAAACTCTTTTGGGTGGGAAGGCGTTGGGACTTATATTTTTTTGGACTCTGTTGCTCCGTAAAGGGGTGGACTCCAACGATTACCTGGCCGGAGGGCTGAGTTGCTATCTACCAGAAGAACTGCCACTGCACTGGCTGGCGATGCTAGAGAACTCTTACCCAGGAACCTAACCACTAAACACTTGCCAAGTAACTCCCTGCTCTCCATGTGTCCGTATATAATGCCTGCCTCTGTAACTTTCACTCTATGCATCCGAAGAAGTGAGGTTTTTACCCACGAAAGCTTATGCCCAAATAAATCTGTTAGTCTTCAAGGTGCCACCAGACTCCTTGTTGTTTTTGTAGATACAGACGAACACGGCTACCCCCTGATACTTGACCACTAAACAGTGGCACCGGTAAGCCCAGACCATCACTGGACGGAATTCCCTGCTCTCTCCTGGTCCGTGTGGGGGAGCTTGCATCCCAGCTCTCCAAGCTACCTATGCCCTAGCAATCAGGTAGAAGGCTACAGTATCCAAGCACCTTCCACCAAAGGGAATAATTTCAACTTGATGTAAGCAGAGTCAGGATGAGCTCTACTCTGACATCTGGTGGTGAATTATGGCGAGTGTGGAAAAGAACTCCAGGGGCTGATCTTGTTTGCATAGGCACACCCACTCGCCTAGCATGAAACACAGCAACTGAAAGTGGTTACTTTGGCTGGTGTGGGATCCCCAGTTTCTCTATTATTGGGGCAGGAAGAATAAAGTTTTGTTACCCTGATTCTGTGAATCAAGGCCAGTGGAACTGTTGTATGACAGAAGGACTGAGTGAGTCCTTCACCATTACCTAAGTAGCACTTGCTTGACAAGGGGCATGGGTTACAAAACCCAGTGAATTGAGAGAGGATGGGGACAGGTATTTGTACCTGATGGTATGGGCCCCCTCTGAGGGTCCGAAACACCAATTGCACCACCTCCTCTCTCCACTGTGGAATGTCAGAGCTAACTTTGATTCCCTTAGGAGTCTAGTTACAGGCTGCTGAGCTGAATTCACTTTGGGCCAATGGTGCACCAGCACTGGGGCTCCCCTACTATACTATGAGCTGAAATTGCTAAGAGCTGAAATCACAAAAGAGCTGATGTTATTAAGAGCTGAGATCACTGAGGCTATGTTAACTAGTGGGGGAGCCTGAAGCTATATTGCTCAGCAGCTGGCGGAGCAATTTGTAGCAGAGCGGAGTGGAGCGGAGCAGCTTGTAGAGCGGAGCAGTTCGTGGGATGGCAGGAAAGTGGACTGGCTCGTGGTAAAGGCTGCGGCGGAACCCCACGGAGAAACAGACGGCTGGCCAGCCTCGGATCACGTAAGGTGCCCCTTAACACCCTGCGTGCCCCCCCCTTTTACTCTGGGGCTGCACTGACCAGGGGCAGAGACTTTGGGGGTTGTTGGACTTTTGGGACTTTGGGTGGTTGCTGGACCCCAGAGACTTTGGGGATGTTGGACTTTGGGGACTCTGGGTGATTTTTGGGTTGCTGGATTCAAGAACCAAAGGGAAAGGACACGGCCCAATTTGCTGGGGTGGGTTTTGCTCATGGTTTGTGTTATGAATCCTGTTTGTGGTGTTTTTCCAATTTTATGCTGATATCGTTTACCTCATGTTATTAAACATTTTCTGCTACACTCAGACTCCGTGCTTGCGAGAGGGGAAGTATTGCCTCTTAGAGGTACCCAGGGGGGTGGTATGTAATTGTCCCAGGTCACTGGATGGGGGCTCGAGCCGGTTTTGCATTGTGTTATTGAAACGGAACCCCTAGATACAGAACCCGGCCCTTGTTGCTGCCAACTTAGATGGGCAGAAGGGTTACATTTAGAAGGAAAAATGTGCGACAGAATGGTGGCATCTCAGTCCAGATGCAACAGGGACTATGCCTGTGTGGTATCTCCGTGATTTGTACGTCCAGAGAATGATTTAGCCTGACAGGTAGCCCTCTAATGACCTGCACTCCTGCGGCTATCCAAAAACCATATGTCAGGATGGAAACAACTTACGGGCCAGCGCTTATTTAACTTAAAAAATCGCCCCAGCTTGAGACCTTTCCACGAGAGGGAGTTAAATTGAGACTCATGCTGGGGAGCTGCCTACTCAGATCTCTAATAAGAAAGACCTGACCCTGAATCCTATTCCCGCTGTGCTGGCATGTAGAGATGCAAAGTACCCTCTGGCCAGCTCCACACCTGTCACAGAGGCCCGTGGTATGAGGAGCTTTGGTGTGGGACTCCTGACATAATCAGAAATAGAGATGCACATTGTGTAGCCATCCTTAGGTAACACAGTGGGGACCCCTGCAGAGCCACTTGCTCCTGGGTGGCCCAGTTTGACATCAGTTAGGAAGGAGGAAATGACAGATTATTAACCATGAAGCTCCAGGAACGGAGAGTCAACGTGGTTCATGTCTGGTTATGGCTTAGCAGTCTCTGGCTATCACGGCTCATTCTTTCTTCTGATGTAACTGTTCATTGTTTAAGTTAATTTTGTGCTGGTTCAAGGTGCAAGATGGATGGCCCTGCACACTGACTGTGCTATATAGATGCCCAATCCTAGGCGGGGAATTATTCAACTATTCTCTAGGAATTATCTGGGGGCAGTTCCCCAGCCCGAGTTAGACAGGAGGCCGGATTAGTTGATCCCATTGGTCCCTTCTGCCTTGAAATCCATGAATCCCACATCGACATCTCCTAGTTATCCACAGACCGAGCAGAGCACGGGCAGCAGCTGTGCGCAATTTTCCAGAAGGCCTGACCACCCATGTGCCTCGACCCTGACCTGGAGGCATCCCCTCTAGAGATGAAGGGAAGTTCCCATGTCCCATGCCATCCTTAGCTCCTTTGCTGAAACTGACAACAAGGGAGCCGTTTAAGATGGTGCCTTTTGTGACGTGGAGGTCTGCCGACTGGGAAATGGAGTGAGATCAATTTATTGCCACATAGGCGTTCAAACCGCCATCCGTACTGGGTACCTAGACAATCACAGTAGCTGTCGCTTGCCTTGAAAGACTGTATGTATTCCTTTGGTTTTGATGAACATTGGCTATCTTGTACTCCCATCAGGAGCACTAGAACAGGGGGTAGGAGCCCAAGGGGCCATGCCCCCCCCCCACTTTTAAAAGTGGGAGGACTATGCTCTCCCATTTTTTACCAGCTGTAAGAGCGAGCAACAGGGGGAGGAGAGGTGTGAGCGGGGGGCAGGGTCGTGGAAGAAGTGGCGTGGGAGCGAGGCCTTGGGGGAAGAGGTGGGGCTGGGACAGGGTCTTAGGGGTGGCGTGAGGGCAGAGACTCGGGGAGAAGGGGCAATGTGGGGGCAGGGCCTCAGGGGTGTGGCGCAGTGGGTGGTGCCACAGTTCAGGTGCCTGTGGGTCTCCCGCTTTCAGGGTGCTTCTGCCACTCCTGACCCTCATCACCTTGAGAAGAAGGAAGGGGGATTTACACCACCCTCACAGGTGGCTGGTAGGGGAGTCCAGGCCCTCCCTCTCCATGGGGCTCCAACCCAAAGCCCTACAAATGACAGGGGTACCAAGCACCTGGGTGTGCATCAAAGCTGCCTCCCTGGACCACTTCCTACCAGTGACTTTCCCAGTCCAGGGCCAACGTCTCACAAACAATACAATGAGAGAGTGAGTTTTATTGACACCTTAAATGATTGCTTCTTGGAGCAGCTAGTCCTGGAACCCACAAGAGGAGAGTATCAGGGGGTAGCCGTGTTAGTCTGTATCCACAAAAACAACAAGGAGTCCGGTGGCACCTTAAAGACGAACAGATTTATTTGGGCATAAGCTTTCGTGGGTAAAAAAACCTCACTTCTTCATGCACTTCACTTGCATGCATGAAAGCTTATGCTCAAATAAATCTGTTAGTCTTTAAGGTGCCACTGGACACCTTGTTGTTTTTACAAGAGGAGAGGCAATTCTTGATTTAGTCCTAAGTGGAGCACAGGATAAGGTCCAAGAGGTGAATACAGCTGGACCACGTGGTAATAGTGACCATAATATAATTAAATTTAACATCCCTGTGGCGGGGAAAACACCACAGCGGCCCAACACTGTAACATTTCATTTCAGAAAGAGGAACTACACAAAAATGAGGAGGTTAGTTAAACAGAAATTAAAAGGTACAGCCCCAAAAGTAAAATCCCTGCAAGCTGCATGGAAACCTTTTAAAGACACCAATATTAAATGTTTACCCCAAATTAAAAAACATAGTAAGAGAACCAAAAAAGAGCCACCGTGGTTAAACAAGCAGTAAAAGAAGCAGTGAGAGACAAAAAGGCATCCTTTAAAAAGTGGAATTAAATCCTAGTGAAGAAAATAGAACGAAGCATAAACTCTGGCACATGAAGTGTAAAAATATAGTTAGGAACGCCAAAAAAGAATTTGAAGTACAGCTAGCCAAAGACTCAAAAAGTAATAGCAAAAAAATTTTTTAAGTACATCAGAAGCAGGAAGCTGCTAAACAACCAGTGGGGCCACTGGACGATCGAGATGCTAAAGGAGAACTCAAGGATGATAAGGCCATTGCTTTAGAAACTAAATGAATTCTTTGCATTGGTCTTCCCGGTTGAGGATGTGAGGGAGATTCCCAAACCTGAGCCATTCTTTTTAGGTGACAGATCTGAGGAGCTGTCCCAGATTGAGGTGTCATTAGAGGAGGTTTTGGAACAAATTGATAAACTAAACAGTAATAAAGTCCCCAGGACCTGATGGTATTCACCCAAGAGTTCTGAAGGAACTCAAAGGTGAAATTGCAGGACTACTAACTGTCATCTGTAACCTATCATTTAAATCAGCTTCTGTACCAAATGACTGGAGGCTAGCTAATGTGAAGCCAATTTTTAAAAAGGGCTCCAGAGGTGACCCCAGCAATTACAGGCCAGTAAGCCTGACTTCAGTACTGCGCAAACTGGTTGAAACTATAGTAAAGAACAAAGTTGTCAGAAACATAGATGAACATAATTTGTTGGGGAAGAGTCAACATGGTTTTTATAAAGGGAAATCATGCCTCACCAATCTACTAGAATTCTTTGAGGGGGTCAACAAGCAGGTGGACAAGGGGGATCCAGTGGATATAGTGTATTTAGATTTTCAGAAAGCCTTTGACAAGGTCCCTCACCAAAGGCTTTTAAGTAAGTAAGCTGCCACGGGATAAGAGGGAAGGTTCTCTCATCGATTGGTAACTGGTTAAAAGATAGGAAACAAAGGGTAGGAATAAATGCTCAGTTTTCAGAATGGAGAGAGGTAAATAGTGGTGTCCCCCAGGGATCGGTACTGGGCCCAGTCCTATTTAACATATTCATAAATGATCTGGAAAAAGGGGTAAACAGTGAGGTGGCAAAATTTGCAGATGATATAAAACTACTCAAGATAGCTAAGACCCAGGCAGACTGCGAAGAGCTACAAAGGGATTTCGCAAAACTGGGTGACTGGGCAACAAAATGGCAGATGAAATTCAATGTTGATAAATGCAAAGTAATGAACATTGGGAAACATAATCCCAACTATACATATAAAATGATGGGTCTAAATTAGCTGTTACCCCTCAAGAACGAGATCTTGGAGTCATTGTGGATAGTTCCCTGAAAACATCGTCTCAATGTGCAGCGGCAGTCAAAAAAGCGAACAGAATATTGGGAATCATTAAGAAAGGGATAGCTAATAAGACAGAAAATATCATATTGCCTCTGTATAAATCCATGGTACGCCCACATCTGGAATACTGTGTGCAGATGTGGTCGCCCCATCTCAAAAAAGATATATTGGACTTGGGAAAGGTTCAGAAAAGGGCAACAAAAATGATTAGAGGTATGGAACGGCTTCGTATGAGGAGAAATTAATAAGACTGGGACTTTTCAGCTTGGAAAAGAGACGACTAAGGGGGGATATGATAGAGGTCTATAAAATCATGACTGGTGTGGAGAAAGTAAATAAGGAAGTGTTATTTACTTCTTCTCAGAACATCAGAACTAGGGGCCACCATATGAAATTAATAGGCAGCAGGTTTAAAACAAACAAAAGGAAGTATTTCTTCACACAGCACACAGTCAACCTGTGGAACGCCTTGCCAGAGGATGTTGTAAAGGCCAAGACTATAACAGGGTTCAAAAAAGAACTAGATAAACTCACGGAGGATAGGTCCATCAATGGCTATTAGCCAGGATGGGCAGGGATGGTGTCCCTAGCCTCTGTTTGTCAGAAGCTGGGAATGGACAACAGGGGATGGATCACTTGATGATGACCTGTTCTGTTCATTCCCTCTGGGGCAGCTGGCATTGGCCACTGTCGGAAGACAGGATACTGGGCTAGATGGACCTTTGGTCTGACCCAGTCTGGCCATTCTTATGTCCTTATGATATTGCTAATCTTTTGGTAACTGACACCTCATTGATTCCACATTAGTTTGGCTCAGGTTCGCTGTGGTTTCACCCTGAAAATGAGAGAAGGGTTTCCAAAAATAGAGACACATAAAATGAGGACTAGACTCCAAAGTCAAGCCAGAGGGTGTTGTGCTCTCCACACCCATAGAGAAGGAAATACTGACGGCCCAGCCAGACATTCGTCTGACACTGAGAAGGCTGCTGTCCCCTGGAGACATGCTCCGGTGCCAGGAATTTCACTGAGGGCTGTGCTTGTGCATAGTACGGAGAATATGACTGGGTGAACCTCACAGAGTCTGAAGTTTTGCCAACTAATTGAATTTTGTCTTGCGGGCTTCCCAAATCCTGATCAAGTTTGCCAGCCCTTTGTTCCTGTAATTCGAACCCTGAGCGCTTCTATTCCCCGAGGGCGAGTCAAATAGACAAACACCAAAGAATCCCAGCTAAAGGGAACTAGGGATGGAAGAGCCCTCAGCCCACTCAGTGAGTGCAAGTGGAGAGTAATATATGGGCCACGTATAATATTTCTTTTTGCAGTCTAGCCTCACAGGGCTAGAGCTTCGTCTGTTTGCAAGTTGGCATAGCACCTTTAAGTCAAAGGAGCTGTACTGATTTACACAAGCTAAAGATCCAGCCCTTCTATTTTAAAGGCCAGAAGGCACCACTATAACAATCCAGCCTAACCCCCCACCGGGATCGGTTCTTGGCCCTACACTATTTGAGAGAGAGACAAGGTAGGTGAGGAAATAGCTTTGATTGGACCAACTTCTGTCAGCGACAGAGACAAGCTTTCATGCTTACACACAGCTTCTTCTTCAGGTCTGGGAAAAGATATTCAGAGGCCTGGTCTACACTACGACTTTAATTTGGATTTAGCTGCGTTAATCCGAATTAATCCTTAACCCGTCCACACAACGGAGCCAGTTACTTCGAATTAAAGGGCACTTAAAATCGATTTCTGTACTCCACCCCGACGAGCGGAGTAGCACCAAAATCGATTTTGTTAATTCGAATTAGGGGTAGTGTGGCCGCACACCACCGAATTAATGTGGTTAAAATTAATGGGGTAGTGTGGCCGCACACCACCGAATTAATGTGGTTAAAAACCGAATTAATGTGCTTAGTGTGGCCGCGCACAATCGAATTTATACAATCTGTTTCCCAAATTCGAATTATCTAAATTCGGATTAATCCTGTAGTGTAGACATACCCAGAGCGTCACAGCTAAATATAAGGTGGAGGAGGGTGTTAAGCATAAGGCGTTAACACACGTTCCAAGAAACCATTCGAAGTGAAGTGGGCGGTTCACACCCCTGCAGTCATCGGACAAAGGAGAGTTAGTCGGTTACAGAGTGTTGTAAGGGGACATAAAACCAGTGTATCTATTGAGTCCATGATTACTGGTGTTTAAGTATAATGCCCAATGGTTGAGGAGGACTAGGGGGCAGTCCAAAGCATTAGGCAAGTGTGTCTATGAAAGGCCGGGTAGCCGGCAGGTTGGTCTGTATCGGAGGCAGTCCAGGGCAATGGTCACAGCTCTTGCAGGGGTCAGTAATGAGATGATCCAATCCAAGGAGCCGAGTCAGTGGGTTGGGGAGGTGAGGTCAGATAGGGCGGCAAGGTAGGGTCGGGTGAGGCAGGAGGTCAAGGCAGTCTGGGGAGCAGCCAGGAGGCAATAGTCTATTGCTCAAACAGCTTCTGCTGCCTGTTGAGGCCTTTATATAGTCCAGGTCCCCAAAGAGCCTGCTGCCTGTCCATCCAATCAGGGGCTAGAGGCATGGGTGCTGTAGGCCTGTAGACCTTTAGCACCAAGGCTGTTGGTCGGGGTACTAGTTAACTCCATTGCTATGGAGGAGCAGCTAAGGTTGCCACCTAAGGATCTGGCAGGCCACGGTTCAATATTGTGGTTCTGAAACCAGCAGGGCTATGAATTTAAGCTTCCAGGCTCATCTTTTGAAGGTGTTACGCAGGTTTCCTTTGAGGACAAGGACTGGGAGGTCAGATGTGGAGTGATCATTCTGTGAAAAGTGTTCACGCACGGGGTGATAGAAAAATGATAAAAGACAAAAACAACCTTGAGAGCATGGGGATTGCCTGGTTTCACCCCCATGGTTGTTATTGGGTGCACTGGATGAGGTACCCACATGTTGTGATAGGCACGTGTAAGACCCATGGATCTTGAAAGGTGTATTGCGGGGGGTGTTGATCATTGTAGCAGTGGAGATATGTCTGTAGGTTTTACATCTGTTTGTCTGGCAGGCTCTGGTGCCGCTTTGAGTTGGTGTGTCTTGCTCTGTGGGGAGTTTTTTCCTGATGATGAGCTTAGTGAGGTTGGGGGAGGGGGGGTGCTGTTTGAAGGCCAGAAGAGGGAGGTTGGGAAATATTTCTTTCGGGGTGGGGTCCCCATTGAGTATGGGTTGTAACTGTTTGATGATACCCTGTATGGATTCCCCTGTGGGATGGTAGGGGACAACTAGGGGTGTGTGGTAGGAAAGGCTTTTGGAGCAGGTTCTCTCAGAGAATTAGAGTGGCCCATTCCATGATGTGATTTAGATCACACTGTCTGGAGGGGTTCACGACTGTGAGTGCCAACCTCAGGGCAGCCTGTCAAAAAGCAGGGCAGACACCCCAAACTGCTGGTATGTTCTATAATTAGATTTCACCAAACCGGTAAGAAGTGTGAACTCCTAAAGCAGTGAACTCCCGTCCCTGGGGCACTCCGGTCTATCTTGCCACCCAGGCAAGCCGGACTTAGTGATTGTTGGTTGCTATACAGCAAAGATCACAAAATATTCAGGTTGCTTCCAATCCCAAGAGACTAGTCACTTACCCCAGGTCAAGTTGTACTTTAGATCTCACACCAAAGATCCCGCTTGTAGCCAATCCTATAGTAAACGATCTAGGGATTTATTAACTAAGAAAAGAAATGAGAGTTATCACAAGGTTAAAGCATGCAAACGTACACACAAATGAGTTACAGGCGATGGTTTCCAAAAGGTGACAGAGTTGGAGTAACCCAGGTAGTAACCCGGGTTGCCCTTGGGAATCTCTGCTTCTGGTTCATAGCTCCAACCCTGTGAGAGTCCAAACAGTAAACAAGAGGAAAAACTTCCTTGTCAGCTATTTTCATTTCTTTCTTCCAGAATTCAAGCTGATGGGAGGAGCCCTTTTGCATGTAGCCTTTTCATGGTGTGAGGGGCAATTAACAGAGTCTTTGTATTGTGACGTCCCACAATGGCCCATTTAGTTTTGATAGCCCTTCTTGATGGGCAGGAGACGAGCCCTCGTGATGGGGTTAGCAGTTGCAGAGCGACCATTTTTTACAGTTAAAAAGCAAAAACTTAAATATTACCTTATGACATGTGATAAAGATATAGGTGAGATTAATGCACGCAGCAACTGACAGGCATTGCATAAAGTCTAAACACATTCTGTGGTATCTGAGTGCCTGGTGTGTTTGGGGTGGCTGCTGGATCTGTGGAGGGAAGTGGGGCAATCCGTGGATTTTTTTATATATAGTTGTCTATAGGTTTCCATGGTTAAAGCAGATCGTGGTGTCTGGGAAGTTGACGCTGGTGCGGGAGTGTTCTAGAAAGATTTTGATGGATGGGCGGTGGCTGTTAAAGTTGTGTTGGAAATCTCTGAGGGAGTTTAGGTCATCTGTCCAGAGGATGAAAACATCATTGAAGTGTTTCAGGTATCTCTTTGGTTTTGTGTTGCATTTTTCCAGAAATGCAGAAAGCTGACCCATGAAGAGGTTGGCATATTGGGGAACCATCCAGTGCTTAATTTGTGCTGGGGCTCAAGCAATTTTTTTACTTTCATAACTGATGCGGCAAGCCCAGACATGCCGGGGCTAGGAACTGCCAAACCCCAGAGGTGCCAGGGCTATGAACTGCCAGGCCCAGAAGTGCCAGGGCTCACTCCTGACAAGTCCTGGCACAAATTAAGCCCCGGAGCCATCCTAGTACCCAGGGTTGCTCCCATGGTTTGCATAAAGTGGTTGCTGTTGAATGTAAAGTTGTTGTGGGTGAGGATGAAATGGATGAGTTTGGTGATGTGTTTGGAGTGGACATCTGAGTGTTGTGCATTGTCTTGTAGATATTTGAGGCAGGCAGCAATGCCGTCATGGTGAGGGATGGTGATGTATAGGGAAGTGACATCCGTGATGCCAAGGAAGGTGTTCTGGGGGAGGTTATTGATGTTGTGGAATTTCTGGAGGAAGCTGGTTGTGTCCTGGAAGAAACTTGCCCTTTGTGTGGTGAGTAGTTTGATGGTTTCTATGAGTTCTGATATTCCCTCAGGAAGAGTGCATGACCATATATGATGGGTCTGCCTGGATTCCCTTGTCTGTGTATTTTGGGAAGCATGTAGAAGGTTCCTTGGGTGGGTTCATGGAGGATGAAGTTGTAGAGTTTCTCGTGAAGTTGTAGGGGGAAGATTTGATGATATTTTCAAATTCCTACATGTATTGTGGCGTGGTGTCCACTTTGAGTTTTTTATAGTAGGTGGTGTCGAGAGCTGTCAGTTAACCTCGTTGGTGTAGTCATCATGGTTGAGGACTTGGATGGCACCCCCTTGATCTTCTGGTTTGATCTCTAGTTGATATTTCAATTTCAGGGACTGTATAGCTGTCCTCTCAGCAGGGGAGAGATTGTGGTGGATGTGATGTTTGTTAGGGATTTTACAGTCAATTTTTTTACTGAAGCAATCAATATAATAATCAAGTGTGTGACTTGGAAAAAAACATAAAATCACAGAAAAGTTTGCAGAAGATACAAAAATTGGAGGCGTGGTAAATAACGAAGAGGACAGGTCATGGATAAAAAGCAATTTATCTGGGTGAAAGCCAACAATATATGCCTAACATGGCTAAATGTAAACATCTAGGAACAAAGAGTGCAGGCCATACGTACAGGATGGTGGACTCTATCCTGGGAAGCAGTGACTCTGAAAAAGATTTGGGAGTTGTGGTGGATAATCAGCTGAACATGAGCTCCCGTGTGATGCTGTGGCCAAAAGTGCTAATGCGATCCTCGGATGTATAAACAGGGGAATCTCGAGTAGGAATAGAGAAGTTATTTTACCTCTGTATTTGGCAACTGCTGATGGAATCCTGTGTCCAGTTCTGGTGCCCACAATTGAAGGAGGTGGTTGATAAATTGGAGAGGGTTCAGACAAGAACCATGAGACTGATGAAAGGATTAGAAAACCTGCCTTCTAGTGAGATTCGAGGAGCTCAATCTATTTAGCTTACCAAACAGAAGGTTCAGGGGCGACTTGATCACAGTCTATAAGTACCTACGTGGGGAGCAAATATTTGACGATGGGCTTTTTAATCTAACAAAGTATAATGCGATCCAATGGCTGGAAGTTGAAGCCAGACAAATTCAGACTGGAAATAAGGTGTACATTTTTAACAGTGAGGGTAATTATCCACTGGAACAATTTACCAAGGATTGTGGCGGATTCTCCATCACCAACAATTTTTAAAACAAGACGGGATGTTTTTCTAAAAGCTCGGCTCTAGGAATTATTTCAGGGAAGTTCTCTGGCCTGTGAACGATGACATCTGTCCCTTCTGGCCTTGGAATCTATGAATAGCAGACTAGAGAATTTCATCCAGTTATTCTTGCCGTGGAGAGGATTACTCCACCCTAATAAATAAGTGACACTATTGAGTCCCATAACTGGTGGCAGAATTAGTGTGTATCTTTCCGAAAGTCACCCGGTGACAGCTGAAAGAATGCCCCATGCCCCTTGCTAGAATTTAGAATTTTTCCCCTCCCGATCCTCTCTCTTTTTTACAGCCACGCCTACAGTCATAGATTGTATAGTCAAGAAGGGACCACTGTGAACATCTGGTTTGACCTCGTGTAGAACACAGGTCAGAGAACGTCCCCGGAGAATCCGAACCCAAGAACAGCTCAGGTCAAGTCCCGCGAGCTTTCCAAATTATTATTAATACCTGGGTTTCAACCTGAGCAAACACTATGTACCCTTCCCTGGATTTATTTATTGTTGTTTGTATTGTGGTAGTGCCTATGGACCCCAGTCACTGGTGCCCCCTGTCCCCCTGCTAGGCAATGAATAAATATGGAATAAAAGTCTCCACCTTAAAGGGGTTACATACAACTTAGGTTTCTGACGAGACGCAACAGGCGCTTGAAGCAAACCAACAAGCGAGGGGGGTTGGGAAGGGAGGATGAGGTAACAATAGTATGAACGCATTTTTAGGCAAACTAGCTGCTTACACAATGTAGCTTGCTACTTGCCTAGCCACTGTCAATTGCTCATGTTCTGTCGGCCTCACAGGTCTGTGTCCCCAGCTCCGTCTCACCTCTCGTGAGCCCCACTTGAAGGACACTTCCAGTGTCCCCCAAGTCCTTTCAGGCCTCACAACCTGAGGAAGCATCACTCCGTAATGCTGGTATTTAACACTGCCTGTCTGGGCCCTTGGTTAGACTAGGTAATTAATAATAATAATTATTAATGGAGATATCCCATCTTCTAGAACTGGAAGGGACCTTGCAAGGTCATCAAGTCCAGCCCCCTGCCTTTACTAGCAGGACCAAGTACTGATTTTGCCCCAGATCCCTAAGTGGCCCCCTTAAGGATTGAACTCGCAACCCTGGGTTTAGCAGGCCAATGCTCAAACCACTGAGCTATCCCTCCCTAAGTCCAGCACCCCTGAGCCAGAGCAGGTGGGGCAGACCCTGGGCTATAACGGGTCAGAGGGGATTTCAGTGAGGGCAGCGCTGGAAGGGGAACTGCAGAGTGAAGCTGCAGGGAGAGCGGATCCTACAGTGGTCCCTGAGGAAGGGAGTTGGGGGGGGGGTAAGATGAGCCAACTGATGGTTTTGTTTTTCCTTTGGGGGAAGGCAAAGAAGGCAGGCCAGACCTTGGCTCTGCTCCTGCTGCTCAGACAGCAGGGAAGGACAGTACCTCAGGGAGGACAGGCCGTGGCCGGCTTGGGGCTGGGGGGGAAGATTTGTTTTGTGTTTGGAACTTTGTTTTAACACAAAAGCAGACCCCAAGAAGGGCTGGGACTGGATGAGAAAGACTGTGTGGAGGCAGTTCCAACGCCTGTGCCTGGCTCCCAAAGAGCTCTGCAGCCTGACAAGCCCACGCTGGAGGAATGCATGACGGGGTTGTGCCCTGGATGATATGAACGTTAGATTAAAAAAAAAAAAAAAAAAAAAGCGAATGAACTCAAGACATCCCAGCTCTCGTGGTCACGAAAGGCTGATGGCAAAATTAACATCAGCCAGATCTGGGGAGAGGATTCCAGGGACATGGCAGGGTTTGTGGATATGTTCCTGGACTGCAACTGCTTCACAGCATCACCGAGCAACGTGCAGCATCCCGGGGCCCCATTAGGTCACATCACTAGGTCGCTTATGCTGCGTGATGGCATCAGTTAACTCATTCTTCTTAAGGGGAGATGGGCTTGGTTGCTCGGCTGCTTGTGCAGTTGGTGGCAGGAAGCCGGGCTGGTCTGGCCAATGCTGACAATTCTCCAAGTCAATGCAAGTGTGATATTAATAACAGATGCTCTGGTTATCCCCTTGATTTCTGTCATTTCACCAACTTTCACAAATGCCTAGATTGGCTCAAATAAGCTCTGGAAAAGCATCCACACTTTGGCTGGCTTGCCTCAAATGATTCTTCAAACCAGTCGAAATTCTCCCCTGAAACCCTCAGTGGGTCTAGTGACTTGAACCCTTCTACAAATGTATAATCAAGGCGCTACTGCTCATTGTATACCATGCACCAGCTGCTCCTGTGTTACGATGAACAAAGCTGGGAGAACCCTCTGAAAACTATTGATACAGAGAATGAACCTCAAAAGTAGAGTTAGAAAATCTAGATACGAGCACCCCAAAATCTGGCAGTGTTAGAGATCTGGAGTTTTGGTGAGGCTCGTTCTCAAGATAGAGGACCTTTACTGAATTCTAGGGTGTATCTGGATTTGAGCTTCAATCACCTCCAAAGTCCAGCTCTGGATCACTGGTTTGGGGGCATCACTATCTGAAAAGGTTCAGAAGTTCAGTTCAGATAAAGAACCAAAGGTTCCAGTTTATCAGAATCTTGTCTGTAGCTCTTGGGCCTGCTAAATCTGGCCAGAAATCTTAGCAAAAACGATTCTTGTGAGCTTTCCAGTGCTATCTATGTCTGGATTGCTCTATCTAGCTATCTGATCCGGTAGTCTCTGAGTGCCCTCTTCCAGCTGCACCTGAATTACCAGTGTGGGGGAGGAGGAGCCTTTTTTGTGATATCTTGACTTTCTGATTCTGGCCCCCCAAATAAGAGGCAATCATAACAAATGGAAATAAATAAGCAAGCTTTTGAGGGGGTGAAGTTATCAGGCGATTTGGTTTGTGCTAGGGATGGGGGCTATTAAAATAGGAGCTCTCATTTGCCCATCTCAGTGTCCAGTTCCACCATGACTTTGAGTGCTGATGTCTCGCTGCACCCCTCCTTTTTCTTTCTGTTTTCACACTGGATCTTTTGCCCTGCCTCTCTGCTTTTCCACTCCCGTTTCCTCACCGTCCCTGTGGGACGCAGGCCCAATAGCAACAAAGCCCAGTTTAGGAAGCCGTGATGTCTGACCGGGTTCAAAATCAGCTTAAAAGTGGTTGGCTTTGAGAGAGGAGTAATAGATGAGAAAGATCACACAACTCTATGACCATAGTGTATCAGCCAGAGCAATAAAACATCCCACCTGTAGCTGACCTGGAAGGGTTCTGAGAGTCTGTTTGGGCCACGAACAAGAAGGTGGAAGAGAGGAAGGAAGGACCAGTGGTTAGGGTACTAGCTTGGAACTTGAGAAATGGATTCAATTCTGTGCTTTGCCACAGAATACTATGCAACCTTGGACAAGTCACTTAGCCACTCTGCCTTAGCAATGCAGGGGTGTTGGGAGGATAAATACATTGAGTGTAAGTACAGCTGATCAGAAAATGGATTTTCTATCCTGTGAAAGATTTCAAGATTAAAAAAAAAATCCTCTCAAGTCAGGATAAAGTTGAAATTTTTCACAAAACAAAATTCTGAAAAAAAAATCGTTTGGGATCAGTCAAAACATTTCATTTCAATTTCAGCTTTTTTTAAATTCATATTTTAAAAAAGTAAATTTCAAAATGAAAAGTGGTTTCAAAACAAAAAGCCAAACCTTTTTTATTCCAAAAAATGGGACATTTTGACATTTAAAAAAAAAAAAATCCCATTTTTTCCAGGAGCAAAATTGCTTCGAAATCAATATAATTTTACAAAATTAGTGAGTTTTGTTAAAATTGCATTTTCTAACCGGAAACTGTTTCAACAAAGGTTTTTTGGCCCAGCTCTGATTGTGAGCAGCTCAGATATTATGGTGATGGGGGCTAGGGAAGCACCAGAGATAGGGGTAATTGTGTCCAAACCCCAGAACCAACTTGTTGACCTTTCTACCACTCTTCGGATTCGGTATCAGTTCTGACCAGCTAGCTTTGCCCAGCATGTCCGTCCAGAATGAATATGGAGCCAGCGCACTGGTCCCATTGATCTCCATGTGCTTTGGATTAAGCCCATGGCAAAGCAATGTCAGTTTCCACCAATACTGAGATGATTCCCAAAAATGTACTTGGCTGGGTGGGAAAGTTCTGATCAGTCCTCTCCTCCCAGCCAGCTTCTCCTGAACTTCTCTGTCAATTGACCTATCACAGGCGACCACACTAGCAGGAATAAGGGGGATTTTTGCCCATTCTCACCCAGTGCCACCCAGTTGTCTGGATGCTGTGTTTAGAGGATGCCTACAAATATATTGGCCCTGGACTTTGTAGAGGTGCTCAAAGAAGTCCACTGAGTTGAATTTTGATGGGAGTTGGGTGCCCAATGTCCTTAACCTCCTTCAAAATCCCCAGCTGCAATGAAAATGGGGCGAGTGTGGCCACTCCTCGTGCCATTCCCCTTGCTCTATGAATGCACAGAGGATTCAGCCTCCAGGGCTGCTCGCAGCGTGCTGCTCCATCGCAAAGAAAAGTAACCCACCCTGAAATATAAAACCCAGAGGCTCTTGGGCGGGAGCTCTCCAGCACACACACACACACACACACCCTTGAAAACACACATGCTAGTCAAACTCATGTACACAATCCCACAAAAAACATGCAGAGATAAAAGACAAATACACACACACACACACACAAACTCGTACAAAACATATCCACAACACGCACACCCACACAGCACACCCAGTGTCACTTGCAGAGAAAAACACACATCATGTAACATTTTCAATTCCTGAGCCACCGTATTTCCAAACGCCCACGGCTTAGCGGCAAAGCATCTTGAGTTCACCCTGACAGATCCCATACAGCTTAGGCCTAGTTTGATCATTTGCCATCCTGTTGACCTTTAAACTATTTAATGGCGATAGAGAAGAATCTGAAAGCTTTATTGCCACAGCTTTTATGGTGCTACTCTTAATATTATTCCATCTGTAGATCATTCCTGAAGGTTTCTCTCTCTCTCTCAATCTCCTCTGCCTCCAGAAGGGTTGTGCCAAAGGGATGCGGTACAATTCCCATTCACAAAACCCCTCTCTTCCAGCTTTAATGGCAGCCCCAACCCTGCCAAGAAAGCTCTTTAGAAACTTGGGAGCTTACTTGGCCTTTATTAAAGACATTTGTCACGTGCAGCATGGCATGTTTTCGTTCAAGACCACCTGTAGATTTTGCGTATCCAAAGCAGTTTCTCCCCCACCACTGTTTGAGTCACAAAGAAGATTTCTCAATCCCCAAAATATCAGTCACATGATAGGGAAAAGCGACGGAAACGTGATAGGGACCGGCCAGGCCTCTGTGCCTTGGGACATGTTCATGGAGCTAAGCTGAGTGACACCACCAGAGGACATCAGTGAAAATATGCCAAGGAACCACCGTCGAGGTTCAGACCACTTATACTTCAATAGACGGATAGATCGATGGATCCTTTGGGGGCTACCAAACTTTTCCAGAGTCGGGACCATCTCCTAATAGAAAGATTGTCTTGTGGACCCCTCCCATCTCTCTCATCTCCTGTTCCTCCCACATTGACCTGTTGTACCTTCCTTCCCATCCCCACCTTGCCTGTCCCCTGCCTCCCCGCCTATCCCCACCTGGACTGGTCCCACATCCACTTCAGTGCCCATATCAGCCATCCTTGCTTCCCCTCCAGTCCCCACATCTTTCATCCCCACCTCCCCTCCCATTCCCCTTCACATGACTCTTCCATACTTACCCATTCCCCATCACCTGCCCTTCCCACTCATGACAACACCAACCTGTCCACTGATTCACAGTCTTAACACATTCCTGTGGCATGGGCCACTCCAGCGATTGCTTCCATGGCCAAATAACATCAGGAAAGTATTGTGTGTTTTTAATGTCTCGTAAATGTCAATTAGCAGATGGAAACCGGGGGAGGAATCAGTGCCATGTGACCAGCCCCTGGATAGAGCTCCACAAACCAGTCTGAGTACCAGTGTCTTATAGGGGGACCAGACAGCAAATGTGAACAATTGGGACAGGGGGTGGAGCGTAATAGGAGCCTATATAAGAAAAAGACCCAAAAATCGGGACTGTCCCTTTAAACACAGGACATCTGGTCACCCTAGTGTATTAGGTAACTGTCAGCCACAAAGCCCTCACCTGTGTAGCATGTGGATATATACAGGGAACACTTTGCCCACCATGGAAATTCAACCAGCTCTAGGCAGTGCTTGGGCTGGGAGAAAAAGTCATGATGGTAGTTCCACCACAAGCCCTATTGAACTGTGACTGCAGGATTCTCAACCCCGCATGGCTGTTTTATATTTTAACCCCCAGAAACTATGGGGAATATTTTTCCCCAGCTCTATTCACAACCTTATTCAGTTCCGAACACTCTGCAACAGCCCCAAGTAGAAGGCACTGAGGCTTCAGGGATGTGCGGGGCCTCAAACTGGTCTAGAATGGGTCAGGTTGTCAGTTGCTGGGAGGGGGTGGTTGGCCGTGAAGATTCATCTCCCCACTCGAGAGTGATTGCCATTGGACGGAGAACTGCCTTCTGCTGCTGGATAGAAGCAAAGTGATGCTGACCTGCCAGTCGCCAAGTCTATGCCGGATATCTTGATGCATAATAACCGTTTCTATTTTATAGCATGTTTCATGTCTCCCACACGCCCCCTTTGTAGACTTATATCCAGGAATCACTGTGCCCAACAATGAAATGCAACCACTTCTGGGGATTAAGACAGCAACTGTTTAATAGCCACGCAGCAACACCATGCAATACTTTAGGACAGGAAGTGAAGAATACTAGGTTTGACCAGACACTAGGGGTTAATCCCCTTAAGCTTATAAAAAGCCCTATGGGACCTTTATTCAACCACCACAACTTGTTAGGTCTCTCTGTTTTATCTTATGTTTCAACATTACTCTCTAGAACCAAGATGGAGTTGACTGAGGGAGAAAGTCATCAACCATGGAACTATGCTACCATCCATAGCACCAAGGCTCCAATGCCCCTCGTAGCCCCCTGTGTGTGAGTTGGTGGTCTCCCATCCAAATACTGAACCCACCCACCCCACTTAACTTGCAGGATCAAGGGTTGGGGGGGCGGGAAGCACAGGGAAGCAGTAGGCCTGATCCAATCGCCTCTGCTTGCAGTAATCTCATCACTTTAGAGTTGTGTTTGTTTGGGGGTTGGTGGTGGTTTTTTTGTTTTTCTCTGACTTGCCTCTAGATGTGCTTAGAGCCAACAAAAGACATTTTAAATCCTAGGATGAGGCAGGAAAATGAATTTAGGGCGAGCTGAAGGCCACTCCCAAGGGCAACTCAGAACACTAGCACGAGCAGCACTCTTGACCTACAAGCCTCCGTCTATTTAGAAAGGAACCACACTCGTTTGACCATGCGAGGGCACAATCTCCTTATTTTTGGGATTCCCGGCTACTCTATTGTTTGATGCTTCGCACATTGCTTCACTCGCAGTAGTCAGTGCAAGAGAATGTGTGTAACCGCAGCAAGCCCTGGGAGGCAGCGGGGGGGGACAC
Organism: Terrapene triunguis; assembly: GCF_002925995.2. Taxonomy (NCBI): domain Eukaryota; kingdom Metazoa; phylum Chordata; order Testudines; family Emydidae; genus Terrapene; species Terrapene triunguis. The sequence goes on along the minus strand of NW_020664984.1, from coordinate 2,518,750 downwards.
TGGACAGCAACGGGAGTGGGTCAGCTCGGGGACTAGCTTGTGACCTGAGCCTTGGCAGTATGGGTGGAGGAGGGGAGAGGACTTTGGTCCAGCAGAACGTGCAGTGACCCCCACCAGAGTCAAAACAGATCGTGGTGATGCGGAAGGCAGGAAATGACAGGGAGGAAAGAAGCTGACCCAGACATGTTCGCTCCAAGCCCCGGCTGAATGGGACACAGCTGTGAGCCTCTGAAAATAAAGTCCAGGTTTTGAAGGTTGATTTGCTGTGGGGAAGGATGGTCTTGCAGTTAAGGAACTGGCTTGGCCTTGTGAAAACGGGGGTTCGAGTCCTGGCTGTGCTATAAACTCCCTACATGACTTTAGCACCGGTCATTTAATCTCTCGGTGCCTCAGTTTAAGCTCTGTAAAATGGGGATAATGGTACAGTAACTCCTCACTTAAAGTCATCCCGCTTAACATTGTTTCATTGTTATGTTGCTGATCAGTTAGGGAACATGCTCGTTTAAAGTTGTGCAACGCTCCACGCTTACGTAGTTTGGCTGTCTGCTTTCTCCACAGCTGGCAGCCTCCCTACACCGCCCGCCCGCCAGCAGACCCTGCGGATCAGCGCCTTCCCCCTCCTCCCCGTGGCAATCAGCTGGTGTTTTGGAGGCAGGAGGGAGGAGCCAGGATGCAGCGTGCAAAGTAAAGGAGGGGAGGGAGAGAAGAGGCAGGTTAAGGGCGGGGGCTTGGGGGAAGGGGTGGAGTGGGCGGGCTGAGGGTTGAGCCCCCCGCCCCTGGTGCTTGCAAAGTAGGGGAAGCTGCCCTGGAACCTAACCCCCACTATTTACATTAATTCTTATGGGGAAATTGGATTCGCTTAACATCGTTTCACTTAAAGTCGCATTTTTCAGGAACAGAACTACATCGTTAAGTGAGGAGTTACTGTATTTCCTTGCTTCTCTGCTCTGTCTCGCTGGCTGTCTCAGAGTGTTGGGGCCTCTAGGTGAAATATGTCAGGGCAGTAATGGTGAAGATTGCAGTTCGATCCGGAGCTTCCTTGCCTTCCCCACACACTGCCCAGCAGCCCTAGAAGGGCCAGCTCTAGGGCTGAGAGAGGAATTTGGTCTATTAATCACTCAAACGCCACGATGGTAGATGGCTGCCAACTCATTTGACAAAGGTGCCTTCAAGCAGCAGTGAACTTTGGGTGTTTTCAGGATGGTGTGTGTTGGGAGAGAGGGGTAAGGACACGAGCAAGAGGTGAAGGTTTCCATGGCCCACTACCCACCCCTTGAGCCATCTGCTCATTCCCTGGGCAGTATTCACTTATGTCTTCACTCATTTAGCTCCCGCCTTCTCCTTCTCCATTCGTACAGCCTCACTGGTGCTGGCCTGAGAGCCGTCCCCGCTGCTGCTTCTGCCATCTGGGACAGCCTCGCTGCCTCATCCATCCTCTGTTGGTGGCAGAGCATGGCTTTTCAGCTTCCCCTTGGACTAGGCCTCTGAATTTCTTTCCCTTTCTGAAATTATTTAGCTCAGCAGTTGCCGTTGGAGGCAGCTTTCAGGAAAGACGCTAGGCAAAAGAAAGTCATATTGTATTGTCCTCAGCACTCTCCCTTAATGGCTCAAACGCTGACTTTTTATGATGGCTTTGCTGCCGTGTGATGGGACAGAAGGGAATGGGTAGCACATGACTGGGGGCACAAGTCTGGGAGTTAGGAGATCTGGGGTCCTCTGTCTGCTCAGGGGCAACTCAACCGCTCTTTGCCTCAGTTTCTCTGAATGATGAGGATGATGATAATCTCCTCGCTCCCCGAAGGAGATCGTGAGGCTGCATTCCTGGTTATTTTCAGAGCACTTTGAAAGCCAAAGGCAATCCAGGGGCTGGAAGAGGAGGTTACGCAAATTCAAACTGGAAATGAGGGGCCCATTTTTAACAGGGAGGGTAATTAACGATTGAAACGGCTTCCCGAGAGACCCCAGTAGATTGTGCATCAAGACTGGATGCCTTTCTAGATGATACGCATTAGTTCAAGTGTAGATTATAGGGTTTAATATAGGAATTATAGGTGCTGACTCCATGGATGCTCCAGCTCTGGAGCACCCATGAGGAAAAAATGGTGTGTGCTTAGCATCCACCGGCAGCCCCCCTATCAGCTCCTCCCCCTCAGCCGTCCCACCCGCCGGCTGCCCTGCCGATCAGTGGCTCCCGCCCACCGTGAAACAGCTGTTTAGTGGCGTGCAGGAGATGCTGGGGAGAAGGGGGAGGAGCGAGGGTGGGGCGCGCTTGGGGGAGGGGGTGGAACGGGGCGGGAAGAGGTGGGGTGGGAGTTTGGGGGAAGAGGTGGAGTGGGGACAGGGCCTGGGGTGGAGCAGGGGTCAAGCACGCACACACGCACACACACACACACACACACACACACACACACACACACACACGTGCACGCACACATGCGCACGCACACACACACACGCGCACACAGGAAAGGACAAAGTCAGCGCCTGTGGGAGGAATCACTGGGCGGGATTTTCTGGCCTGCGTTATGTAGGAGATCAGACTCGACGATCGTAATGACTTTTCAATCAATGAACCTTTGCTGGAAGGTACTATCAAAGTACAACGTATCATTATTTTCATAGGAGCCATCATACCCGATTAGACCAGCGACCCAAGTCAAGTCTAGTATCACAGGCAGCGGCCAGCACCAGAACAGCATATTTAAGTCTTTTTTTATATGGTTGACTCAAGAACAAGGGCCTATGAACATAAGGAAAAAAATCAAGGAAAACTTCCCAGCTTTTCCACTGTGCCTGTGGAGTTACATCCCTGGGAAGAGAACTATTAAATGTGAAACAGGTTTTGTGTGTTCCTCTTTCCTGCCTTGTGCCGAAGGGATGGTTTGCACATCATCTTTAGCAGCGTCACCCATTCTGCGTAAGGCTGAGTCCCCGGGGCTCTGAGGGTTGTTTGTTGGTTGGGGACACTGTGACCGCCTCAGAGGTGGAGCGGAGTAAAGGTCAGGAAGAACTGGAACAGTGACTCAGACCGGGAGAATAGGAAAGGACGCAAGGGAAGCCACTGCTTTTCCGATTGAAAACCTGCCACTGATCCTGCATGAGTCAACGGCAGAATGAATGCCAGGCGCTTTGTATTGTTGTTGACGTTTACTTCGCGGGAGGGTTGACTGGCAGATTTAATAGGGCTGGGATGCTTCATGTCTAAGTCCAAGTGACCAAAGTGCAATATTAAAAAGGATTGAAATGGGAGCCTTGGCAGATTACTCATTGGCTATCGCCTCAAGAAGCCATGTGGTGAACCAAAAATATGCTGCATGAATGGCCCAGCTCTTTTAAGGAATGCGTCGGTTTAGCAGAGACGGGATGTGTTGCTAAATTTCAGAGCCAGCTCTGCTCCGGCTGCCCAGGAATACCGTTCCCTTGCAAGGCTGCAGGGTTAGCTAGCAAACGTCACTCTGCCTGCTTCATAAATGGTAGGCCATGCAATTAACACCTCAGCTGTGCAAAGAACCTTCTGCCGCGCGGGATTCTGGCAGGAGCCCTCTGTACCCAACGCTCACTCTCTTCTTGACCTTGGCACGCTCCTGTGATTGCCACACAGCAGAGGAGAGCCAGGCTTACTTGTTTTGCAAGCACTTACCTCCTCCCCACGCCAGACGTTCTCCTACAGTCAGCAGGGGTTTGACACATTGTGCTGGAGCTCATATCAGCCAGCCCGATAGCAGCATCGGATTGCTTTATGGAGCTGCCAATTTATGGCCACAGACACCGTAGAAGCCTTATCCAGTGTGCCGAGCCCGCCCACCCCATCCGTCAGGTGCTGTGTGTCTGCATTGCAGACGATAGCCCATTGCTCCTTTAAAAGAGAAACTTTCCTAGATTCATAGATTTCCTAGCTTCCAAGGCCAGAAGGGAACACTGTCCAGTGGCTCTCAAACTTTTGTACCAGTGACCCCTTTCACATAGCAAGCCTCTGAGTGCGACCCCCCCTTATACATTAAAAACACTTTTTAAAATATATTTAACACCATTATAAATGCTGGAGGCAAAGCGGGGTTTGGGGTGGAGGCTGACAGCTCGTGACCCCCCATGTAATAATGTTGTGACCCCCTGAGGGGTCCCGACCCCCCGTTTGAGAACCCCTGATCTAGTCTGACCCCCTGTATCACACAGGCCAGAGAACTCCCCCAAAATAATTCCTACAGCAGAGCTTTTAGAGAAACATCCCATCTTGATTTAAACATGGTCAGTGATGGAGAATCCACCACCACCCTTACTTAAGTTGTTCCATGGTTAAAATTACTCTCACTGTTAAAAATCAACATTTTATTTTCAATCTGAATTTGTCTAGCCTCAACTTCCAGCCACGGGCTTGTGTTAGACCTTTCTTTGCTAGATTGAAGAGCCCACTGTTAAATATTTGTCCTCTTTTAGGTACTTATAGATTTTTATCACAATCACCCCTTTACCTTCTCTTTGTTAAGCTAAAGAGATGGAGATCCTTGAGTCTATCACTATCAGGCAGGTTTTCTAATCACAGAATATCTGGGTTGGAAGGGACCTCAGGAGGTCATCTAGTCCAACCCCCTGCTCAAAGCAGGGCCAATCCCCAGACAGATTTTTGCCCCAGATCCCTAAATGGCCCCCTCAAGGATTGAACTCACAACGCTGGGTTTAGCAGGCCAACGTGCAAACCACTGAGCTATCCCTCTCTCCTTTAATCCTTCTGGTTATGGCTCTTCTTGGAACCCTCTCCAATTTATCAATATTCATCTTGAATTGAGGGCACCAGAACTAGACACAGGATTGCAGCAGAGGTCACACCAGTGCCAAACACCAATGTAAAACAACCTCTCTGCTCCTACTCGAGATTCCCCTGTTTATACGTTCCAAGATCGCATGAGCCCTTTCAGCCACAGCATCAGTCTGGGAGCTGCTGATTATCCACCACAACCCCCAAGTCTTTTTCAGAGTCACTGCTTCCCAGGCTAGACCAGTACCCCATCCTGTAAGCATGGCCTGCATTCTTTGTTCCTAGAAGTATATCTTCACGTTTAGCCGGATTGAACACATGTTGTTTGCTTGTGCCCAGAAAAGGAAGGAAGAGAAAAAGAACCGCTGTCATCTTAAATAATGCAGGAAGAGTCAGGGATCAGGGCCTGGGGTAGAGCCAGTCTCTGGGCAACCTAACAAGTGCAGCTGGCCTGTAGTTGGCTGCCTGCTTGGCTAGCCCGCCGGACTGGTGGGAAGGGTCAGCCGACTGGCTCTTAAGACTAGCAACAGCAGCATTTCAGCAGCTGCACAAAGCATTTGCCCACAGCTGCAATAGCGCCTACCGTGTTCCCAACCCTGCTCTTGCCTGCCATCACTCCAGATAACCCGGCTCTGATTCCTGGCTCTGACCGTTAGCTTTGGCATCTGGCCTCTCCCCCCAGCTCCGGCCCTGGGCCCTTATTCCTGGCCACCAATGGCTGCTCTAACCACTCAGCATGGCTGCCCACATCCCAGTCTCTGACAGGCAGATGCTCAAAGTCTGGGGTGGTAAGAGATAGATAGATAAGGGGATAAAAAGATGGATGGATGCTTTCAGATGGGGATAGAGAGATAATCCAGACCGGACCCATCCCAGGCTAGCATCCGAACCACGGGATTCATATACCCTTAGTCCACGTGCTGTTCCACCTACCCAGACTCATGTGCATGAGACACACTGTACTCCTAGTACATGGAGCGACCCGTGTAGTGGGGGAGCATTCCTGTCCCACACGAGAGAGAAGCCAGGGATGCCTGTTGTGAGGTCTCATCCCTGCACCAGCGCCACTCACCAGCAGAGGCAATTCGCTTGCAGAGCACACAGGTGAGGATAAGGAGTGATACTTACCCCTCTGTTTTACAGGTTGCAGCATGCACTCCTCACTGCACTGGCTGCAGTCGGCCAGCAGGTGCCGAAGACGGCCCAGTCCCTAGGGTAGCTAATGCCACCAGCCCCACTGTGTATCCCCCTTTCCTTGCACTCAGTACCAGGATTGCAGCTGTCTTTGGGGAAGGTGCATGAGGGGAGTAGGGAAGCCCCTTTTGCCTCCCCTCACCCTTAGATTCTGCTCAGAACCAGACACAACCCTAGCCCGAAATCAACACCACCACCACCTCCACGCTTAGACAGTGGAGGTCTGTAGTGCTGAGTGTCCATGGCTTTATTCCAGGTGTCTAAGAATTCCACAGGGTCATTACTGATCCTGTGCAGGCAGGTTAATCATGGGCGACCGTGTGGCCACCGCCAGTCTGTGACCGGGCAGGGTCCCCCTTCTGATCTCCTCTCCGATCTTCAGAGCTCAATGTGTGGGGCCTTTGTCTCCGAGGAGACCAGCATGACCAAAAGGCCGGCCAGTGGTGGCCAGTGGTGACTTCAATCCTCTTGCGGCTGGTTCTCATAGCCTTTAAGGCCGGAAGGGACCACCATGATCATCTAGTCTGACCTCCTGCACAGTGCACGGAACCTCCCCACCCGCTCCTGTAATTTGCCCTTAACCTCTGGCTGAGTTACTGGAGTCCTTAAATCTGGATTTAAAGACTTCAAGGTACAGAGAATCCACCATTTACTCTAGTTCAAACCAGCAAGTGACCCACGTCCCACACTGCAGAAGAAGGTGAAAATGCCCTGGGATCTCTGCCAATCTGAGCTGGGGGAAAATTCCTTCCCATCCCTACGTAGGGTGATCAGTTAGACCCTGAGCCAGCTGTGTGAGTTGCACCAGCCAGACACCTGGGTAAGAATTTTCTGTAGTAACTCAGAGCTCTCCCCATCTACTGTCCCATCGCCAGCCATTGGAGATATTGGCTAAAAGCAGTCATGGATGGGCCATATGCCATTGTAGGTAATTTCATCATACCATCCCCTCAATTCAGGACCTCCACTCTGATAGTTAGATATCTTTGTCTAAGTTCAAGCCTAAATTTATTGATGGCCAGTTTATGTCCATTTGTTCTTGTGCCAAAATTGGCTCTTAGCTGAAACAACTCCTCTCCCTCCCTGGTGTTTATCCCTCGGATGTATTTATAAGAGCAATCATATCTCCCCTCAGCCTTCGTCTGGTTAGGCTAAACTAGTCAACCTCCTTAAGTCTCCTCTCATAAGGTAGGTTTTCCATTCCTCAGATCATCCTAGTAGCCCTTCTCTGCAACTATTCTAGTTTGAATTAATCTTTCTTAAACATGGGGGACCAGAACTGCACACAGGATTCCAGATGAGGTCTCACCAGTGCCTTGTATAATGGTACTAACACTTCCCGTCTCTACTGGAAATACCTCACCTGAGGCATCCTAAGATTGCATTAGCCTTTTTCATGGCCTCATCACATTGGCAGCTCATAGTCATCCTGTGAGCAACCAATACCCCCACATCTTTCTCCTCCTCTGTATCCAGTTTATAGCAAAAATTCTTGTTGTCAAGTCCTTAAAGGCATGACCTTGCACTTTGCACTATTAAAGTTCACCCCGTTTCCATTACTCCAGTTTTTCAAGGTCAACCAGACCGACTTGTAGGATATTCCGGTCCTCCTCCGTATTGGCAATACCTCCCAACTTTGTGTCATCTGCAAATTTTACTGGCATACTCCCATTTTTTGTGCCTAGGTCATTAATGAGGATGTTAAATAAGATTGTTCCCAAGACCGATCCTTGAGGAACTCCACTAGTAGCCTCCCTCCAGCCTGATGGTTCACCTTTCAGTATGACCTGTTGTCTCTCCTTTAACCAGTGCATTACCCACTGATTCTCGAATTAATCCCCATTTTATCCAATTTAACTAATAATTTCTCATGTGGAACTGTATCAAATGCCTTACTGAAATCCAGGTAGATTAGATCTACTGCATTTCCTTTGTCTAGAAAATCAGTTATCATCTTGAAGAAAGAGATCAGGTTCATCTGGCATGCTCTATCTTCTGTAAAACCATGTAGTATTTTATCTCAGCTACTGTTTACCTCTAGGTCCTTAACTACTCCCTCTTTCAAAACATTTTCTAAGACCTGGCATACAACTGTGGTCAAACTAATGGGCCTGTAGTTTCCCGGATCACTTTTTCCCCCCTTTCTGAAATATAGGTGCTCTATTTGCAATTCTCCAGTCCCAGGGTACAACACCTGAGTTTATGGATTCATTAAAAATCCTTGCTATTGGGCTTGCAAGTTTCATGTGCCCGTTCCTTTAATATTCTTGGATGGAGATTATTCAGGCCCTGCAATTTGGTCCCATTAAGCCATTTGAGTTTGACTTCCTGTGGTCATTTCTACTGCCATATCCTCATTCCCATTAGGCACCCTGCCAATACCCCTACATTCCTCATTATCCGTATTAAAAACAGAGGCAAAGTATTCATTTAGGTGTTGGGCCATGCCTAGATTATCTTTAATCTCCACCCCATCTTCAGTGTTCAGCGGTCTCATTTCTTCTTTCCTTGTTTTCTTATCATTTATATGGCTATAGAACCTTTTCCTATTGGTTTTAATTTTCTTTTCAAGGCCCAACTCTGCTTGGCTTTTGGCAGTTCTCACTTTTCCCCCTACACTTTCTGACCTCCAAGAGAGAGATTTCCTGGCTGATCCTACACCTTCTTCCATTCCTTGTAGGCTCTCTCTTAATACCCTGTTTGAAATGCTTGCTCATCCAGTTTGGTTTGCAACCCTTCCCCACAAACATTTTTCTCTTGCTTTGAATGCAGGCTTCAGATAATTACTTTAAATCAAAGTTGCCACACAGTAGCAAGTGAGCACGAATCTAAGTGGGTGAGTCTAAGGCCTGGTCTACAGTGGGGGGGAGGGGAATCGATTTAAGATACGCAACTTCAGCTACGAGAATAGCGTAGCTGAAGTCGACGCATCTTAGATCGACTTAGAATCACTTACTTCGCGTCCTCACAGCGCGGGATCGACGGCTGCGGCTCGCCCGTCGACTTTGCTTCCGCCTCTCACCGACATGGAGTTCAGCAGTCGACGGGAGAGCGATTGGGGATTGATTTATCGCATCTACACTACACGCGATAAATCGATCCCCGATAGATCGATCGCTACCGCCAATCCGGCTGGTAGTGTAGACGTACCCTAAGTGAGTCCACAATATGCATGGTGCTGGGTCTTGAGGAAGCTCAGACGCCCTCTAGACTGAGTGAGGCCACGTCTCCACTAGAAATGCTGCCGTAGCACTTCTGAGTAGACACCCGCTCCAGCGACGGGAGGGGTTCTCCCTTCACTGTAGATAACCCACCTCCCTGAGAGGCGGTAGCAAGGTTGGCGGAAGAATTTTCCCCGCTGACCTAGCGCTGTCTACACTAGGGGTTAGGTCGGCTTAACTACGCTGCTCAGGGGGGTGGATTTTTCCGAGCAACATAGCTGGGTCGACCTCAGTTTTTAGTGTAAGCCTGGCCTTAGACACATCTCAGGATCTGGTCCTTTATCGTGACGCCCAGAGTCGGGGTGTAGATGTCGTCAGCAATCCCACTGCCTGGCTTGTTAAATCACCAGCCTTGTATTCAGTGGGGGTGCAGGAAGCAAGTGGGGGGGGGGCGTATGGCATTGCATCTGGATCCCTGCATCTAGGTCCCCTGAACACACAACGTACTTGCTAACCATGACAGTATAGCACCTTCTCCTAACTGGTCCCCTTCAATCGGACTGGTCCATAAATTCGTAACCTAACCTGCAAGCCCTCGAGGGCTTTTGTCTCCTTCTCAGTCTCCTTCTCAGTGTCTCAGAGGCAGCCTGTTGCCCCTCTGCTAGCCCAGGCCTTCCTACCTCCCTTTCCCTCTCTGTTCTCCCTCTTTTCTAGCTGGGCTTTCTTGGTCCCAGCTGGGAGTGCGTGTCTCCCCCACAGGCAGTGCTGCATGACGGTGCGATCCTCCTGATTGCCGGTTAGCTGGGAATCATAGATTATGAGAGTTAGAGGGGACCTCAGGAGGTCATCTAGTCCAACCCCCTGCTCAAAGCAGGACCAATCCCCAACTAAATCCCCAAATGGCCCCCTCGAGGATTGAGCTCACAACCCTGGGTTTAGCAGGCCAATGCTCAAACCACGGAGCTATCCCTCCCCTCTCCATTCTGCTAGTGCTCAGATTGAGGTTTGTAAACCCCACTGCATAGCCCCTAGAGGTTCCAAGCAAGACCAGGGCCCCCCAGTGCTAGGTGCTCCCTGTCTACCCATCTCCAGAGAGAGGGGACAGCTAGCAGGCTGGCTGCATGGGGAAGTGGATAGCTAAGATGGGACGGCCACTTAGAGAGAGGAGCCGGGACTAAGCCAGGCAGGTGACACTCTTCATCCCCTGCACCAGGCTGCCCTGGCCATGATGCGTTGAGGTTTGCGTGGAGGCGATGGGGTGAAAATGGGCTGGGTTGGGGTTTTATACCTTATTGTGAGCTCCGCTCTAATGACTATGGAGCCAAAGACAGACCTGTACAATGCAAATACCCGACCCAAGCAAGATCGAGGGCCCATTGTGCCACATGCTTTTTGTAGGCAACACCCCACGCTCCAGACAGCTCCAGTCCAAGCAGACAGGGGAAACAGCCCTCGCTTTGCAGACGGGGCACAGAGCAGTTGACTCACCCGGGTCACTCAGGGAGCCTGGAGCGGAAATCAGAAACAAACCCACCTCACCTAAAACCCAGGCTCACATCTCAACCGCAAGGCCAACATGCTCCCTGATCAGACACAACTGCTTCCCCAGAGTGGCTTGTTCTTGGGCCCCAGGTTATTACTAGTATCTGTTTGTATTCCTGTACCTCCCAAAAGGCCCAGCCACGGACCAAGACCCCACTGAGCCAGGCGCTGTGCAAATGGAGAACAAAAACGACAGTCCCTGACACAAAGAACTTACAGTGGGGAGCAAGGTGTGGACAAGACTTCCTGGGTTGGAGGTCCCCATCTGTGACGCGCCCTCCGAAACGAGGGCCGGCAGAATCCCTCGCCACCTGTTCTTGGGGTGTAATGCAGTTTGGCATGCTTATCCCTCCCCTTTCTCTTTCCTCGTTCTTGTCTCAGCCTTTTTCTTTCTATTAATTGGGAGTGGAGCGCTTCTGCTGGAGGGTAACGGGGGCAGGCCTTCTGCCAGGTTCTGTGGTTTGGCTTGGCCTTCTTTTTGGGCTGGCTGGTTCTTCCTGTCAATGTTTGCTCTGGTTTTATTCTGGGGGGCGAAGGTGCCTATCGGCAGGCACCTTCCAAACGTGCTAGAGAAATAAAAGAGGAGGCATTCGCAGTAGGAAAGCCAAAATTATATCCACCATGAGAGTAGGGAAAAGGTGACAAAGATCCTATGGGTAGGGCCTTAAAGAGAGCGCCTGAGGATGGCAAGAGACAGGCAGAAAGAGGGCCTGGCAGAAGTGTGTGTTAAATACAAAAACAAGAAGTTGCAGGCTATTATTAGCGGAGGCATCTGGATAAAATTACAGCCGTACAGCACTAGAGAGAGAGGGAATAAAAAACCCTTTATTAGAACCACTGACAAGTCCCGCTCTGTCTGAAGGAAATGTAAGGAAGAAATACACCGATCAAGGGGTTATTTTTATTCCCAGATTGAGTTCGTTTCCCAAATGAAAGACTTTCTTCACCTCTTTTTTTTTTTTTTTCTATTCAAGTCCTGTGGAAAAATCCCCATGATCCCAACTCTATGAAACCCATAAAAAAAACTTGGAAATCTGTCCTGGCACATGCCGGTGGGACTGGTGCTTAAGGCTGAAGCGGATTGGTTCTGATCGAGAGAGGGAGAGAAGGCGGGTAAGGCAGTGGGAAAAGCGCTCTGCTTGGAAGCGTTCTCGAAGGCGGGTTACTCTGCTTAAAGGTCAGCAGGATGGAGTCATAGCGAGGGGAAAAAAAACACAGCAGCGGAGGAGTTTGCCTGTTGGCTGGAGTTATGGTTCCTGGTGGCGTCTCAGCAGACTTCTTTCCCCGAGAGGAGTGGAGGCTCCAGGGAAAACCGTTGGGAGTCCCAGAAGACGTGGGTTTTGGTTTTTTAAATCTAATGCTGGGAGCCTAAGGAAGGGAGGCGTCCAGGTTCAATGGGAGCTGAGTGCCAAACCCTTCTGCCTTCAGGCTGCTCTGGAAAGCCAAGCCTGGGGAAAGATGCTGGAGGAAAAGTCCTGCGGCTCCCTTTGGTGCTACACCCCCACAATACATGTGCCTGGACTCTCCCTCAGAGGGATAAGAGGCTCCATCTATCTAGGCCTGCATCCCCGTGATGCCAGGACACTGCACACACAGGACTGGACCTGACAGCCCCCCTGGGCAGCGGAGCAAGGGCTGTGATCTCCACCACCCAGGCAGGGAACTAAGGCCCAGACACACCCAAAGTCACCTGGGAAGTCTGAGCTGAGCCAGGAGTTGAATCCAGGTCCCCTGATTCCTCATCTACAGCCCAAACCACACGGCCCTGCCCAAGTCAGTCTTCTCGCTGGGACTGATACCCAGTGGGCCAACTATGCACGTGGCCTTTGTGCTGGGACGCCTGTCCCCTAGCAGATGGGCTGAGAGTAGGGTGACCAGATGTCCCGATTTTATAGGGACAGTCCCGATTTGGGGGTCTTTTTCTTATATAGGCTCCTATTACCCCTCCCCCATCCCCCATCCCGATTTTTCACATTTGCTGTCTGGTCACCCTAGATGAGATTATTGGTGCACCAGAAAGAAAGTTTGTTCTCAAGTCTGTGTCGGAACTCTTCTTTCTATCCCCAGACACCCCTGTCAATCTATTACCTTCCACACAAAACCAATAGCAAAGTCCCTAGTGGGGACTCTCTCCCTCTCCAGGGTAAATCGGCTTGGGGAAGGGATTTGCGTTCTGATGTTTTTAGATTGGATTCATTTTTCTTTCCTTCTGTGGGTTGCTTGGTTGGGGTTTACTGGGCGAAGAGGGTGCTAGAGCTGGGAACGGCATTCCCACGATGGAAAGCCCTGCTGCTCTTAAGAGCAAAATACCGCTGAGGCAACTTCCACGCTCAGTTACACCCATGAAACTCCCGCTATGTTTGCTGGGGTGGCTTGAGTGGAACCGTGGGCAGAATACGGGCTGCTGAACACAGAATTCCTGCTACAATCCTAGAACCATAGGCCTGGGAGGGAGCTCCTGGCTCATCAGGTTCATTGTCCTGCTATTACAGGCAACCCCCACCATACAATCTCATTCATAATCATTGACACTAGTGATGGAAAAGTCCTAGTAGATCCTGTCAGCACAGGAAATGCTTTGGACAGCCCTGGCTCAGTTCACATGGTTCTTTCTCTCCCTCTCCCCCCGTCAACCAAAAGAAGGCTGAGGGGAGATATGATCGCTCTCTATAAATATATCAGAGGAATGAATACCAGGGAGGGAGAGGAATTATTTAAGCTCAGTACCAATGTGGACACAAGAACAAATGAATATAAACTGTCCATCAGGAAGCTTAGACTTGAAATTAGACGAAGGTTTCTAACCATCAGAGGAGTGAAGTTCTGGAACAGCCTCCCAAGGGGAGCAGTGGGGGCAAAAGACATATCTGGCTTCAAGACTAAGCTTGATAAGTTTATGGAGGGGATGGTATGATGGGATAGCCTAATTTTGGCAATTAATTGGTCTTTGAGTATTAGCGGTAAATATGCCCAGTGGCCCGTGATGGGATGTTAGATGGGGTGGGATCTGAGTTACTACAGAGAATTCTTTCCTGGGTGTCTGGCTGGTGAGTCTTGCCCACATGCTCAGGGTTTAGCTGATCGCCATATTTGGCATCGGGAAGGAATTTCCCTCCAGGGCAGATTGGCAGAGGCCCTGGAGGTTTTTCACCTTCCTCTGCAGTGTGGGGCACCGGTCACTTGCTGGAGGATTCTCTGCACCTTGAAGTCTTTAAACCACAATTTGAGGACTTCAATAACTCAGACATAGGTTAGGAGTTTGTTACAGGAGTGGGTGGGTGAGATTCTGTGGCCTGCGTCGTGCAGGAGGTCAGACTAGACAATCATAATGGTCCCTTCTGACCTTAAAGTCTGTGATTCTGTTATTATTGTAATTTATTATTTATATTATGGAAGCACCTAGAGGAGACCAGGGCTCCATTGTGCTGGGCTCTGCCTAGACAGTCCCTGCCCCCAGCAGCTTACAGTCTAAATACACAAAGGGAAACAGAGTGGAAATGACTTACCCAAGATCACGCAGCAAGTCAGTGGCAGAGCGATCTCTGGAGCCCAGACAGTCTAACCAAGTGCCCTACGCAGCGCTTCCCAATAGCAGTTACAGGGTGGACGGGGCTGGGGGCAATATATCGGTTGCACATCACTGTCCATTTCTAACCTGCGTTCAGTCTTCTCTCTCTCCTGTTCTTTCCTTTTCACCTGTGAAGGCAGGGCTAGGTCCTTGCTCTTGGACTGCTGGCTTCAATGCTAAGCATATCGATAGGCATGGCAGAACCGGATTTTTTTTTTTTTTATAATTAGGATGGAAAACAGCGAGGTTTATTTTTAAGCATTTTTTCAATGTTTATTTCCATTTAAATTGGCAGCTGCGGGAAATGATGGGGATCAGACAGTCATCACTTAATGACAGTGGATCGTGCGATTCAAAACCATGAAGCTGTATCACCACTAGAAACACAAACTGGCAACATCGGGGGTTAAAATGTACCAAGTAAATAGCCTAAAAACAAACTCTAAGAAGTTCTCAAGCAGCAGCATTTTTTTTTTATTTGGCCCCTCTGTAAATTTCAATCATCATCAATGGAAATATTTTTTGTCGGCTTGTGTGCGTGTGGTGAAATCGATGTTTACTGACATTTACTGGTAAAAAAAAAAAATCTAATCCTTCCAAGCCTGCATATATAATATGTCCCTGGGAATAAAGTATAAGGAAATGGTGAACTCACTTCCTCACGAGGACCAGTTCTCTGGCATCTATGCTCACACGGTCCCGGGCACTGCATGGTGCTTATTACACAATCCGTGGCTTCCAAGAGACCTGCTGCCATAATGAAACAAACATGCTAACCTAACCCCTCCTGTCTCCACTTAGACAGTCAACATGCCAGGCAGGCAAGCCGGATCTGATTAGACCGCGAAACCTCCCTGAGCTGTTCCAGTCACACCTCACATCTTCCAGCTAGAAACCTTTCCTATGAGGCTGTCTGAGAAGTTTTGCGTTAGGGAGAATTCCTGCTATGTTTCAGGAAAGACCAGCTGGGCATTTCCTTCCTCGCTGAGTGTCAGACACTATGGGCTGGTTTATGTTTATCAGAGATATCGTAAAACCTCCTGGGGGACATTCACCCTGATGCAGAGGGCCTATTCTGAGGGTTTAGGTGTTGCAGAGGCTTTGTGCTGGACTTCTGCATGGAGGAAACTTTCATCTAATTTGTGTCCTGAGTTTCATTCTGTGACTGTTGTGAAGCTCAGACACACCTGGAGGGGCTTTGCCCAGCCAGGGAGTGTGTAAAATAATGGGTCCATTGTGTACACACACCTTTGCACAACACACTCCTATGCACGCTTATGCCACTTTCTAATGGCTACTGGCCTGCATAGGCCATCAGCCTGGATACTAGAATAGTCCATGGCAATTCTCTAGCGCAAACAGAACAGGCTGTGATTTAGGGAGCGGTAGGGCCTCTGCTCTACATCTGATGCTGCTGCTCAGTGGATGAGCTAAGCCAATGCAGGAGGAAGGAAGGGCTACAGTCTAGGGTAGGAAGGATGATCCAATGCATAGGGCACTGAGCTAGGACTCAGCTACGGATGTATGGCGTTGGGCAAGTGCCTTAATCGACTTCGTAGCTCAGTCCCCATCTGTAAAATGGGGATAATATGCCCCAACTTTGCTGGGGAGTTTTGAAGGGAAACAATGCATTCATGGTGTGACGGGTTCCCCCCCCCCCCGGGGTGCCACCTAGAACTGGGGTACCACTGAGCCCTCTGACCCACCAGCCTAGGCTCCCTCTCACATTGCACTGCTGTGACAAGCTGCAAAGCCCCCCAAGCTTTCACTTCCACCCAGGTAGGGACACACCCAGCTGCAGTCCCATGCAGGCTCTCTAACCACCAGCCTCGGACCCCAGAGCAGTACCGTCCTGCCCCAATCAAATCTGGCCCGTATATGGGTTTAACACCCGGCCCACCTCTCCCTCAATGTGAAGAGGACCATGCACGCTTGTGGTAACCAAGCTGAGATTTTCCTCAGACACCTTAATCAAACGCACACTGGTTTGGATTAAAACTTAAAATAAGTTTAACAACGACAAAAGGGTAGATTTTAAGTGATTATAAGTGACAGCAAACAGATCAAAGTAGATTACCTAGCAAATAAACAAAACCACAAACTGAGCTTAACAGGTTTTCATACACAGGCTACAAATCCCTCTAGCCTGGGACCCTCAACTCCCCCCGTTCAGTCCTTGTTCCTCAGGTGTTTTCAGGTGTGTTGTTGTAGGGCGAGTGAGATGACCTCATGAGATCACATTCCCCTTTTTAGATCTTCTCCCCACTTGCTGGAAAGCGCTTTTGCTGTGACCTGGGTCAAACAGTTCCCATTGTGTAGGGCTATTTCTGAGAGGTTTCTATTGTTCACAATTCCTGGGGTAACCCTTGTGCTTGTGTGCATTTCCTCAATGAACCATTAACATTGTTTGGCCTTTTTACAGTTGTACCTGAAAGGCTGCTTGTGGGTGTTTTCAACCTCACAACACATGACAGTGGTGAATATTGAGGTGACAGGGTGTCACACATGGGACATTTCTTGTAGTAAGGTATTACTCAGCATGGGGAGGGGTGGCAGAACCTAGCCCCGCCTCACCTATGAGCAATTTACAAATATAATATCTGCCACTGCAGGAACTGCACCAATTTATACCATCCAATATCTCTAACCTTGCTTTAAAATGACTGGGTGTGTCCAGGACTTCCTGGAGGGCTGGTTTTTTGCTAGGGTCTAATTTGAAAGTTTCCTTCCAATTTGTTTTTCATTCTTGCAACCAATCTCTGCTCAACTAATTTTGCCATTGACCCCAGATTACTAGGATTGGTCAATTTTTTCTCTTTTTGGCTTTCATAGTTCAGAGGGACAAGCACAAATAAGCAATATTCAGTTATTCTTTTTAGCTCTACCACATACATAGCTTCACTTTCACAGCAGGATGAGATGGCAAGATGAAACTGGAAACATTCTACAAGAATATTTGGCTCTGGGGTGTAGTCCCTTGGAAAGAGATTTTGCAGGTCTTCTAAATGTTTATCTCCTGGCTTCTAAGGTTGTAACAAACTACTTAAGAAGCAGCAGGTTTGATTGCCACAGACAGTGATGAAAATTGTTTCGTGTTTAACCTTATTGATAATCTCATTTGCAAGAAAACATGGCCCAATCTTTCCATATATTGCTGCCTTTCCTTATCTTCTACATTAAACACTTCCATTGCCATTCTGATATTTTTCCTCATCACAAATTTTGTCAAGGGACCACTCAGTGCAACAAAAATAAATTTACTCACAGGACTTATTAGGCCTCAAGTGGAGTATTGTGTCCAGTTCAGGGCACCACATTTCAGGAAAGATGTGGACCAACTGGAGAAAGTCCAGAAAAGAGCTACAAAAATGATTAAAAGTCTAGAAAAGATGACCTATGAGGGAAGATTGAAAACATTGTGTTTGTTTAGTCTGGAGAAGAGATGACTGAGGGAGGGGACTGTGATGGGATGCCCCATTAGGATGCTACCTGATGTGTTGAGATACCACTAAGCCCACCTGTTATGCCAGCCTGGGCCACCTTTGCCCTGTCTTGCTGAGCCAGGCTCTTAAGCCTCCTCCAGCACACACCCAGGCAGGGCCACCCCCAACTTCAAAACGACACACTGAGATCAGTTCTGGGAAGACTCAGCTTAAGGGACTTGCCCCAACACTCAGGTGTCCACCTCCCTTGGAGTGCAGACCCAAAGGGATATTATGAAATCTGCCTCCTCCCTCAATGTGGAGGAAGGTATGCACAGCCTCTGACCGCCCCGCCCCCAATTATGAATTGCACAAACGGGGTTATACACCGCTACCTCAATATAATGCCACCCGATATAACACGAATTTGGATATAACACAGGGGGGCTGCGCACTCCGGTGGATCAAAGCAAGTTCGATATAACGCGGTTTCACCTATAACGCAGTAAGATTTTTTGGCTCCCAAGGACAGTGTTATATCGAGGTAGAGGTGTATTATAAACAAGAAATAAGTTTATTAACTACAAAAGGTGAATTTTAAGTGGTTAAAGGGGTAGCAAACAGAAGAAAGCAGATTACTTAGCAAATAAAACAAAACACGCAAACTAAGCTTGTTTCACTAAAGAAACTGGTTACAAATAGTAGTTTCTCACCCTAGATATTGTTGCAGACAGATTGCAGAAAGTCTCGAAAGGCTGCTGCACTGGTCTCCAGTTTGACACCTCAGGTATTATTACTCACAAGCTAGACGCCCTTCCAGCTTGGGTTCAACCCTTCTCCCCCCAGTTCAGTCCTTGTTTCCAGGTGTTTCACAGTGTCTCTTTGGGTGGGGAGGCAGAGGAGAACCTCGATGATGTCCCTCCCCTGCCTTATATAGCTCTTGTGTAAGGCGGGAACCCTTTGTCTTCCAGTGGAAAAACACTGGCATTCCAAAAGGGAAGGAGAGGTATCCAGTACCAGGTGACTCGGACCCATGTCTCTGCAGGGCTGTGGCAGCCATTACTCGTAGGCTGTTGAGGAAGACAAAGCTCTTTTACAGACCATTGTCTTTGCTAATGGGCTATTAGCCCTGTCTGGCTTTTTCATTATTGTACCTGAAGCGCTAGTTGCGGGTGACACCCAAAGTAACCCATTTGAAATACAGAAACATAGTCAATATTGCTAACTTCAGAGACAGAAATGATACAGGCGTACACATTGGATAATCACATTCAGTAAACCATAACCTTTCCAATAAGCATCTTGCATAAAGTACATCTCAGTTATGTCATATCCATATCATAAGGATATTTTCATAAAGAATATGGAGTGTAATGTCGCAGGGACACGATAACAGTTTTCAAGTGCATAAAAGTATGTTACAAGGAGGAGGGAGAAAAATTGTTCTCCTTAACCTCTGAGGACAGGGCAAGAAGCAATGGGCTTAAATTGCAGCAAAGGAGGTTTAGGTTGGACATTAACCACCCTGACAGTTAGGAAGTTTTTCCTAAACACTGGAATAAAATTGTCTAGGGAGGTTGTGGAATATCCATCATTGGGGATGTTTAAGAGCAGGTTGGACAAACACCAGTCAGGGATGGTCTAGATAATACTTAGTCCCGCCTTGATGTAGGGGACTGGACTAGATGACCTCTCGAGGTCCCTTCCAGTCCTACGATTCTATGATGCTATGACTGCAGGCGGGGTATCTGCTGCTTTACTTAACTGCATCGCAACAGAGTTGAGTGGCGGAGAAGTCTCCCTCTCAAATCAGAAAGCAAGGGAGGTGGCTCCTTCCTATAACACTCTGGGTAACCCAGTTAACCCTATCATGACCACTTTACTACAACTGATGGGTGTAGGACCCCTTCCTCATTTGTTGCAGAAGTCGGAAGGTGTGCAGTGAATGAGGCAGAATATTGCCTAGAGAGAAAGGAGGATCTTACGGTGAAGGCAGTTGAACAGTGCCCCGAAGAACTGGATTCTATCCCCGCTTCTGCCACAGAGTTCCTGTGAAATGCTGGGCAAGTCATTTAAGCCAAATTTTTCAGAGATGGTCACTAACGGTGGGTTCCCCATTTTTTGGCTCCTCCGCTTTAGACCCTGGGCTCTGATTTGCAGAAGTGCTGAGCGCTCACAGGTGCAACTGAAGTCAATGGGAGCTGTGCTTCCAATATAAAAGGTGCCACACAGTGCTAAGTACTGTGAAAAAGCGGGTCCTAGGCATCTCAAATTGGCCACCCAAAATTAGTGGACACTTTTGACCTTAATCTGTCTGTACCAATGGGGGTGGAAAATAGGTCAGGTTGTTTTCAGTAATGAAAGTTGTAAACAGGAACAAGAAAACCAGATAGAGATTAAATTACAATCAAATAGGTCCTACTCATATGGTTCAAGGACTAGGTTGAAATCCTGAAGATGTGCGGAACTGGAAATTAATGAACCAAAATTGGTGGTTTGGATATTAGACCTAATTGATGGACAAAATAACGAGGGGCTACGCTGCACACTTTCCCCCTTTTTGGGGCTCTCAAAAAGAGACTTTGAAAAATCTCAGCGGTTCTTGTCTGATCCCATCTCATCTGTAGTCATCTCATCTCACCGCTCCCGATAGCAAGATAGAGAGAGCAGATTAGACTGAAGGATTTTCTTCCTGAGAGAAAGGCCATCAGGCCTTGCTAGTGTTTAAGAAACTTCGTTTTCACCTGTGAGACCTGAAATTCATCAGATCATCGGGACATCCAGTCCTCCACCCATCAGCGGGGATACCAAATTGTCAGCACCGCAGAGGTGCACAAGACCCTGCCCTGTTTTCCTTCTCTGTTGTGTTTACTTCTGTCCCATTATTTGTTTCTTCTTTACCTACATCAGTCTCTTGCGTCTTGTCACCAGATCCTGAAATTTAACTGCACTGTGTCAGCACAATGAGGTGAGGCGGCCCATCCAGCCCTGTCTGAGGAGAAAGGACCCAACCAACTTGACCAGAACATGAGCCCGAGTCCAAGCAACAGGTGTTGTAACCAACCTGCTAGCTTAAAGCATCCGTCTGTGACTCACCAGCTGCCCAATGATCCAAGAACATCAACAAAAGTTATATTTCCCCCACCTTCCCTATCCTGTCTCTCCTCCACCTTGTGTCTGTTAAAAATAGGACAAGGGAATACTCTTGACACCACAGGACTGAGAGGAAAGTTAACCCTTTCATTTTCATCAAAGGTTGTTAATGAAACTAAGCGACTCGGACATTCTGACTCCAACAGGAGAGAGACTTTAATAGGTTGTGATTAAGTTGGTTTTATATAATCACTCAATTTCAGTTTTAATAGAAATGCTTGTTTGGATTTCTTGTTACTTCACATGATTGATGAATCAACTTTCCACTTGAGAATGAATGCTTTTGGGCACAAGCCAAGAAACCAAGTCAAGCAGAAAAAACGCCAAACCTCCCTGTCACTGTTTTACTGTTGGACTGTAAAAGAGTTAATGGCACCTTTCATTTGTTTGGCCCTTGAGATCAACACAACAGGCCAAGCATTGAACAAGGAGGATGAAACAAAAGGTCAAAGAGCTGCTCATTCAAGGAGCGCTGTTCGTCCTGCACAACGAATGGGACAGGGGTTCTGTGGAAAAAACAGTCTGTGATCATGTAATTACAGACCGTGTCATAATACATTCGCACACCGAGGTCGAATTAAGGCGGTACAGGAAAAAACAATATTTGGGGCAGCTCTCTACCTCCCAACCCCTCCCATAAAGCAACATCTCTCTGTCTCCTACCCCCATCCATATCCCAGCACCCCAATCTCTCCTTCCTTCTTTCTATCCTTGTCCCTGCTTTTATATTCTCCGTTCCCTTCTTCTCACCATCTAACTCTCTCTTACCTAGCCCCCCACCCCTCCATTTCCCTTTGTTCCTCCCCCCCACACACACTTTGCTGGGCTATTCTGAGATAGATCTTACACAGAACCTTACAGGTGGCTGTCAATGGGCAGGACATACTGGGGAAGACACCTATTGAGCTCAAGGAGCTCACATCAGGCCCACATTGGAGGTCCACCCAGAGGTCCATTGGTAGGGAATTCCATAGCCTACAATCTGAACTCGCTCCTTAGCCGCTCTGAGGAAGGCTGCCTACAACAAGTCTGCTGAGCGAGAAGCATCTTCTGAAAGAGCTAGGCCATGCAGCACTGAGAGCTATACAGAGAGAACCGTGACTAGAGCTGGAGAGGGACCCAGTGCAGAGCACCAGTGTCACAGGCTGCCCTTTGCCTCTCTCCCCACTGCACATAGACCCTCCAAGAGCTTCCATGCACTCTTCTGGGTCAGTCTCAAGTACAGCGAACTGCAGCAAGATCTGGAGCAGGAGGGACAAGACTAATGTCCTTGAGACAACCCAGACAAAGTTAGAAGCTGCAATGCCAGACCTTAGGTCCTGGAGCCATTGCTGTATTAAGGGGAAATCCCAGCCATTACCCCAAACTTTCGCAAGCGTGACCTTGCTCTGCAACGTTCCTTGGATTTGACGGGGCCACAATGTTTCTACTCTAAACTCCCCTCGGAATAAGTCTGCCAATGATTCCACCCTCAGAAAGGTGAGACATTGTTGCCTGTAGGTCTGGGAAGCACAGGTGTCCTTTCGGCGCTGGTCCCATTCCTGCATGATTCATGTAGCACAGGATGGCTGAGGTGTGTCCTTCAGGGTATAGATTGGTTAGCAATTCAGAGAGCTTTGGATCTCAGGCAGAACTGATCAGGAAATGATTTCCCCCTCCCCCCCAAAAAATGTTGACAAAAATATATTTTTGTTTTTGTTTTCTTATAAATTTTTCAAGTTGTCATCAAAAAACCCTTAAACGGAAAAAAATGGTGGATGGAATTTTTTTGAAATTTATTGATGGAAATTTTTTGACGAGTTGTACTCCAGGTTTTTGCAGAGGTCAGTTGAAATCTAATTCTAATGGAGATGCTCCAGATTTAGATTGGTATACCCGATGAGAGAATGCGATCTGTTGCATGATGGGTAGGTGGGAAAGGGAGCAGTACTTTATTTTTATACGTACTGTTATGAGTGGTCCAGGACATTAGGCTCCAAATCAGCATTGCATTGAACAAAGTGGTTTCCTACATTTTAAGGCTAGAAGAGAACATAACAAGGGCCACACTGGGTCAGACCAAAGGTCCACGTAGCCCAGTATCCTGTCTTCCGACAGTGGCCAATGCCAGGTGCCCCAGAGGGAATGAACAGAACAGGGAATCATCAAGTGGTTTTTAAGGTCAGGCTTGACAAAGTCCTGGCTGGGATGAGTTAGTTGGGGATTGGTCCTACTTTGAGCAGGGGGTTGGACTAGATGACCTCCTGAGGTCCCTTCCAACCCTGATATTCTGTGATTCTAAGTGATCCATCCCCTGTTGCCCATTCCCAGCTTCTGGCAAACAGAGGCTAGGGACACCATCCCTGCCCATCCCGGCTAATAGCCATTGGTGGACCTAGATTGATGAACATTCTGATCATCTAGTCTGACCTATATTACACAGGCCATAGATTTGATCCGGCAATTCCTGCATCAAGCTCAACTGGCTGAACTACAGCAGACCTTTTAGGAAGACACCAAGTGTTGATTTAAAGACTTCAAGTGATGGAGCATTCCACTGCATCCCCTGGGAATCTGTTCCAACGGTTAATAACCCTCACTGTCAAAATGGACATCTTAGTGCCGAGTTTGAACTTTGCTCTTTTCAACTTCCAACCGCCGCATAGCCATTGTGTGCTTGGGGGGGGGGTTAAACAAAAACAATGTAAAATATGAAAGATTAATAGAAAATATTTTAAAAATTGGACGGAAAACAGGATTTTCTTTTC
>NW_020664984.1:2484860-2490210 GCF_002925995.2 Terrapene triunguis | reverse complement strand
CCCCCCGCCGCCTCTTACCAGGTGCCGCCCCAAGCATGTGCTTGGTTGCCTGGTGCCTGGAGCCGGCCCTGCTTGTACACAGGCCTAGCACGCCCCATGGGCTGCTTGGAGAATGAGGGTATGGCACCTTCTGGGAAGGAGCGAAATCAGGCCCTTAGTCATTTCTCTGCATACTAGGGTTTGAACCTGAAATGATTATGTAACTCCCTGGTCAATGTGTACTAGTTGTGCCTCACTGAGCCTTGTCAGGAGAGGATGTGGTCTGTTAGAAGCCCAGCCAGGCCACTTGTGACTCATGCTTTTGGCTCTAGAAGTACCCGGTTCAATCCCTGTTGTGTCTACCAAGATGGAGGTTGTCAGACAAACCAATAACTTACCATAAGAACGGCCATACTGGGTCAGACCAATGGTCCATCTAACCCAGTACCCTGACCTGTTCTGTTCATTCCCTCTTTTTCTCTGCTGTTTAGCCAGGGTTGCATTTTTTTGGTCCTCTGACTAATTTTTTTTTTAACTTGGAATATACATTTAGTTTGAGCCTCTATGATGGTGTTTTCAAATAGTTTCCATGCAGCTTGCAACATTTCCTTATCATTTCCGATGGACTAGCTTCCTCGGTTTTATGTGAAAAGCTGCTATGGTGGGTTTCTTTGGTACTTCCCCCCTATAAGGATGTTGAAATTTAATTACATGATGGTTGTGATTACCAAGCGGTTCAGCTCTATTCACCTCTTGGACCAGATCCTGTGCTCCACTTAGGACCAAATCAAGAATTGCCTCTCCTCTGGTGGGTCCCAGGACTAGCTGCTCCAAGAAGCAGACATTAATGGTGTCTAGAAATTCGATTGTTGCATCCTGTCCTGAGGTGACACGTTCCCAGTCAATATGGGGATAGTTGAAATCCCCCATTATTATTGGGTTTTCTCTTTTAGCTGCCTCTCTAATCTCCCTGAGCATTTCACAATCACCGTCACCATCCTGGTCAGATGATCGGTAGTATATCCCTACTGTTACGCTCTGATTGTTCCAGCATGGAATTTCTATCCATAGAGATTCCATAGTACAGTTTGGTTCAGTTAAGATGATTACTACGTTTGACTCTATGTTTTCTTTCACATACAGCGCTACTCCCCCACCAGCACGACCTGTTCTGTCCTTCCGATATATTTTATACCCTGGTATTACTGTGTCCCATTGATTATCAGCATTCCATCAAGTTTCTGTGATGCCTGTTATATCCATAGTCTCATTTAATACCAGGCACTTAAATTCACCCGTCTTAGTATTTAGACTTCTAGCACTTGCATACAAACACACACAAAATGTGTCAATATTTAGTTGTTGCCTTCATGTGATGTAACTGAATGGGACTCTTTCATTTGACGGTTTCTCTTTAGTTCCTATCTGTACTTTATCCACTTCTATGCTCCCCTCTTTCCTCTCCTCTCCTCAGGGATACCTTTGTCCAAACTTTGTCGGCTTTGCTCCAGCCCTTAATTTAAAAACTCCTCTACGAGCTTTTTAATTTTACATGCCAGCAAGCTGGATCCGTTTTGGCTTAGGTGGAGCCCATCCTTCCTGTGTAGGGTTCCCCTTTCCCCAAAGGCCCCCCAGTTCCTAATAAACCTAAATCTCACCTTCCCAACCTCATCCACGCAATTAGACTGTGCAGTTCTGCCTGTCTAACTAGTCTTGCACGTAGAACTGGAAGCATCTCACTGACTGCTACCCTGGAGGTCCTGGACTTTAATCTCTTACCTAAAAGCCTAAATTTGGCCTTCAGGACCTCTCTCCTGCCTTTCCCTAGGTCATTGGTACCATGACACCCAGCTTCTCTCCAGCACTGCACACAAGTCTGTTTAGATGTCTTGAGATGTCCACAACCTTTGCACCCTGCAGGCAATTTGAATTCCCCATGACTATTACCTGTCTCTTCCTAATAACTGGGGTCCCCTCCCCTTCCCTCAGAGAGAGGACACCATGACGTCATCTGGAAGGAAGGTCCCAACTATGGGATCATTTCCTTCCGTTCCAGCTTGATGTTCTGCTTCCCCGAGACTTTCCTCCTCCTCCACAGCCCAGCGGCTGTCAGACTGGGGGAGGGGCCGCTCTGCCGTGTCCCTGAAAGTTTCCTCTGTGCAGCTCTGTCTCCCTTCGCTCCTCCAGTTCAGCCACTCTGGTCCCCAGAGCCCATCCAGTGCTTTCTCTACAGGCCATGAGTTGCTTGCACTGAATGTACACGTATGCCCCCTGCCCACAAGCAGGCAACCGTCCAGGCTGCATTCAGTGCAATAAACTGGCTAGCCCCACCCCGCTGCTCGACTTCCACTGGCATTACATTTACTCATGCAGAGCTTTTCTTTGTTAATTTGTTGGGGGGGGGGGGGGGTGGTGTGTGGGGGTGGGGGGTTATTGGCCTAAGTTTAGAGAATCTTTATTAGGTGTATCTGCCTCTTGCACTCCCTCGTAAAACTGCCCCGTTTGCTAGCTCATCTCCAAGAGGGGTATACGTCACCCTGCCCCACCCAGACAGCTCATCCCACAGGAATAGGCCTCTTCTGCTTTGCCCATTACCTGCATTTGGGAAGAAACTACTGAGCGTTTCCCGCAAAGGGAGCCTCCCGGACAAGGCAGAGAGAGGCCGAGCAGTGGCCCTGCCCCTTTCCTTGGGTTGCCAGCCTTTTGCACGTCCCTTCAACCCAGCCCTTGGAGAGAATCCATTTATACTCAAACAAAGCAGGTCCTTGTTGGGAGCCGAGTGCGGAGGAAGCCGCGTGGAACTGGGTCCTCTACCACCTCCTCCTCCTGTTCATTGTGCCGTGAGCGAGTTTAGTACTCTGCTACCTCTCCAATTGCCAGGGTCACCGAGCTACATCTGAAGGGAAAACGCTGCCCTCTTTTCTCTAAGTGGGTGGCTGCATTTTTCAGGCGATTATTGTATTTATTTTGCCCCTGTCAAAAGGGAAACGGGTCGGCTTTTGCCAAGTAACTTTACACCTAAGTATTTCCTTCTGCTTGTCTTAAAAACAGCTTAGCCTGGATGTTACCTCCGGGTCGGGGGGTCACTGGGGATTGGCAGAGGCTCTGAAGTGCTCTGAGAAGAGCAGCTCACTTCTGCAGGCCTGTTCCTAATCGTCCAGCGGAGACAGAGGGTTAGGGAGTCGATCCAAAAACCGCAGCGGTGCAGAGCGAGGGTCTGGCCACTCGGCAAAAATAGGTGAGTGGTGATGCCTGTTCGGCTGGCTGGATCCAGAGGCAGGCACTGGCTGGGGGAGATGCCCAGAGTGCGTAGCAGTTCACTTTTGAAAATAAGCCCTGCTTTGCAGAATTGCACCCCGGGGGGAATAAAACCACACGGCACAACAACGCTGCCTTTCAGAGTGTGGCAAGATAAGGGCTCGCTCCTTCCCCAAGCCCCTGTCCGTTTATTTGAAGGGAATTTAGTGCTGCTGAAAGATGCTGGCTTGACAACCCTGGAGAACCAAGTGCTGTGTATCCACAGGACGGGTACAGCATATGTTTGACCTGCTGGCCAGTGTGTGTTGTGTGTGCCAAAGCCATAGCGGGTGTGAATCGGCTACAGCTCACAGCCATGGAGCTTGGCTCTTTAGTGGTGACTTACATAAGAACATAAGAACGGCCGTACTGGGTCAGACCAAAGGTCCATCCAGCCCAGTATCCTGTCTGCCGACAGTGGCCAATGCCAGGTGCCCCAGAGAGAGTGAACCTAACAGGTAATGATCAAGTGATCTCTCTCCTGCCATCCATCTCCACCCTCTGACAGACAGAGGCTAGGGACACCATTCCTTACCCATCCTGGCTAATAGCCATTAATGGACTTAACCTCCGTGAATTTATCCACTTCTCCTGTTATAGTCCTAGCCTTCACAACCTCCACAGGCAAGGAGTTCCACAGGTTGACTGTGCGCTGTGTGAGGAAGAACTGTGCACTGTGTGAAGAAGAACATCTTTAGCTCTAGAAGTTCCCCAGCTCAGTTCACAGAGTGGCCTAAGATAGTAGCTGTCACACATGGACAGCTCGATAAAGAGTGGGAGGGGAAACTGAGGCACAGAGTGGGAAAGTGACTCACGTTCACACAGCAGGCCAGTGGCAGACAGGTCTGCTGAGGCGTAGTCCAGCGTCCTACCCGCTAGGCCATGCTGCCTCTTTGGAGCCTGCTTCCTTGTCTCCCCTTCGCCCCATTTTGGAAAATGTCCCTCTTTGATCTTTTCTGCTGTCAGATTCGTCCACAAAGTGTCCTGAGTGTTTGGAGGATGGAGAAAAGATTTCAAATGCACCCCCGAAGGACAAACACACAAATGTAACAGCCCTACAGCCCCAGACACGGCTGCTAGCTAGCTAGCCAGCCTAAAGAACTGTGACAAACCGCTGTGTTCAAAAAGCCACCAACCCCGGATGGGAAATTTCCAGAATATGGTTTTTAGATACAGATGGGCTGAAAGCCAAACACTGCATCTGGACACAGTGGATTTGGGGATAGGGTGACGTTTGGATCTCAGGTGCATTCAGATCTGAAGTGCTCACAGAACGTGCACAGAAATTACACAGCAGCTCATTTGTAACCACTGACGCCTGGTGGTGCTTTGTCTCTTCAGGGCAAGGATTGCCCCTTGCTCTGTATTTGTACAGTACCAACCAATGGGGCCGCTAAGCAACTAATATGGCAGCAGGTGAGAGGCTGTGTCCAGGCCCATTTGGTGAGCGGTACGGAAATCCCACCTCACCCCCCGCCCCGTGTCCTGGTCAGATCTCGCGACTAGCACTGCGTGGTACTTGGTCATTTACTCTCTGGCTGTCAGGCATCAGGGCCAGCAGCAGAACCAGGCTCTGGGTGGCCTAACGGGGGAGTGCAGTTGGCCTGATTGGCTACGCCGCCTGATTGGTGGGGAGGGTCAGCAGACCCGCTCTTAAGCCCTGCAAGAGCCATTCCCTGGCTCCTCCAAGCCTTTGCTGTGATCACTCCTGTGTCTGCGTTGGTGCAGCCCTGCCTCACTCCAGGTGACCCTTGGCTCTGTTTTCTGACTCTGGTTTTGACCCTTGGTTCTGGCGACTGACTCCTGCTCTCACCACTAGTCCTGCCTGCTCACATCCAGCTCTCTGACACCAGCCCTCATATTAGCCAAGGTGGTCAGGGATGCAACCCCATGCTCTGGGTGTCCCTAACCTCCAACGGCCAGAAAGCTGGGACTGGATGACAGGGGATGGATCGCTCAATAAATGGCCCTTTTCTGTTCATTCCCTTTGAAGTACCTGACTGGCCACTGTCAGAAAACAGGATACTGGGCTACATGGACCAATGCGCTGACCCTTCTTATATGGGAGGGGGGG
>NW_020664984.1:2462004-2484850 GCF_002925995.2 Terrapene triunguis | reverse complement strand
GTGCTTCACGGTGCTTCGGTCACACTGGGGATGCCCTCCCTTCTCACTAATTTTCTGACTGTCTTTTTACATCCCATCTAAAAATCTCCAAGACTGGGAGTCGGGAGACCTGAGTCCTATTCATGATATTGGATGCACATTGGTGAAAATCAGGAATAACTCCATTTAAATCAGTGGAGTCACCCTGGTTTTAAGCAGTAACTCCATTGATTTAGATGGGGGGGGGGGTACTCCTGATTTACATGCGCATGAGAGGAGACTCAAGTCCCCAACCTCACATGCAAAATAGAGATAATACTGCTATAACTGGTAGGTGGGTGTCACCCATGCCCTCTCCAGGGTGGAATCAGAACTGCTCTACTGTGTTTCTTAGACCCTATACAGCGTACAGAGATTCTCCTCCAGCTGAAGAGACTGAGGGCCTGTGCTTTCGGAGCAGGATGGATCTGAGTTCCATCCCCACTGTTGCTGTGAATTCTGAGCTGCTACCAGGAGCATCCTAGCAACAGCCCCAAGGTCACACGTTGTTATACTGATTACCTGCCTCGGGGATGGGATGAGGTTTAGTGTTTGGAAAGCACTTTGAGATACTTAGAGGAGACTCTACAGAAGGGCAGTGTGCTGCTATTCTTTGTATTCCCATAATACCTAGATACCCCTCACAAGATTGGGACCCCCATTGTGTTGGGCACCAGCCATAGACGGAGTAAGAGACAGTCCCTGCATTGAAAAATGTACAATCTAGACAGACAAGACAAAACCAGAGGCATTAAGATGTGACCAAGGTAACACAACTGAGTAGCAAAGCTGAAAACAGACCCCCCAGTCTCTTGGGTGCCAGCTCTGTGCTCTAGCCGCTAGCCTGCGCTGCCTCTCAATTCATTACCCCGCGTTCGCTGTACTTTGTCCTCTTCTGCTTGCAGGCCAAGATTTTGCTCAGGACCCCCATTTTTTTTTTCTCTGTTGATTGTTGCTACTGACTGTATCCTTCCGTCAGCGTTACTCACTGGCGGCCTTTGAGCAAAAGGCGCTGTACAGTTATAACGCCCTCTCAATTCATAGATGTATCACGCACTAACAGGCCTGCACTGGGGTACAGCAGGTGATCTGCCGCTGAAATGATTCCAGGCACATTTCCTGAGCTATCCCTTATTAAGGGTCTGGTCCATCACCCAGAGGAGTCAAAGCAAGACTCCCCCTTGACTTCATTAGGAGTAGATCCAGGTCCTATTTTAACAATGATAGTATGGGAGTGCCTGGAAGCACCAGTGGAGATCAGGTCCCCGTTGTGCTAGGAGCTGTACAAAGACGTAGTAAGAAGCAGTCCCCAGAGAGCTTACCATCACAATAGAGAGATGGAGGGGGTCACTGCCCTTATTACACAGATGGGGAAACTGAGGCATATAGCCATGAAGTTAGTTGACCATAGTCAAAAGGAGTCTGGACTAGATGCAGGAATTGAACCAAGCACTCCAGGGTTGTAGCCTCATGCCTTGCACACAAGACCATCCTTCCTCTCTTGCCTTGCTTAGCTGTTTGTAAGTCTGCCAGTGACACTACTTTGTACAGTGCCTGGGAGAGGAGCGATTTCGGGCTGTGTAAGTGACACGCCCTCCAATGGTGCTTTGGAGTAGGTCACACATCCAAGATGTGCACATATTACTATTGGCTGACGTGCTTCGTTTCTCCTGCGATGCAGCAGCCAGTCAGCCAGTGACTGTCTGCCAGTCAGAGGAAGTCTGCACTTCCAGTCGAGTTGCGAAAAGTCTCCTGTTTGCTAGTGTAACCCACACACCTCCTGGGTGTGGTGTTCTGTCCCATCTAGTGGTGCCGAGACCACTTAGCGAGAGAGATAAAACAAGTCTGCTCTACTACATTAGAGCGTAGGGGCTTATGCACCAAGCTCCAGACATCCCAGGTTCAATCCCGCCTGCCAACAAGCAGGGTCTGTTGGTGTTACGCTCGCCTGGATTATGAGTTAATTCACTTCTACTTGAAATACAAAGTGAAAGTTGATATGGGGGTGAAGTGCTGTTCTGTGTGTAGGCCACCGGCAGAGGCTCTGGACAAACTCAACAGCCTGCAAAGATGTATTCACAGGTCACACTGGGTGTATTGTTGTACATACCTTGGTCCTGCTTTGAGCAGGGGGTTGGACTAGATGACCTCCTGAGGTCTCTTCCAACCCTAATCTTCTATGATTCTATATGTAAAGGGGGAGTCATGGCATTAGCCTCCTTTGTAAAGTGTTTTCAGATCTAGGAATGAAAAGTGCCGTATAAGAGAGTGGTACAAGCTAGATAAATTCAGACTAGAAATAGGATGCAAATTTTTAAGTGTGTTTAACCATTGGAACTGCTCACCTAGGGACATGGTGTATCCTCCATAGCTGGCAGTCTTTCTGAAAGAGATGCTGTCACTCTAACAGAAGTTATGGACTGGCTGCACAAATTATTAGGTGAGGTTTTCAGGCATGGGCTATGCTGGAGGTCGGGCTATGCTGGAGGTCAGACTAGCTGAGCATGATGGTCTCATCATAGCCTTAAAAATTATTAATGTTCACTCCTAGAGGCTCTGATGGAAATCGGGTTCCATTGTGCCAGGCACTGTACACTCAAATAGTAAGACACACTCCCTGCCCTGAAAAGCTTGCAATTGAAATAGGCAAACAATGGAAGGCAAAGCAAGAGGCAGAGACAGGACTAGAACCTGAGGCCTTTGAATGCCTGGCAGTGATCTACCCACTGGCCCACCTTGCCTCTCTCGCTAGTCTCTGAAGAGCGGGTGAGTGACACTTGTTATGCAGGGAGTCAAGGTGTGAAAAATAAGAATCAAAATGCTTCTGGGACCCAATTATGGGACCAGACTAACTTGCGGTCCGGTCTTTGTGGCAGTTCATGGATGAGGGAAATACCCCATGGAGACCGGACCTCGCATTGTTTCTGCTCCATAAGTGGCTCAATGAGGCAAGCCAGTCTCATGAAAAGACAAAAATGCATTTGGGCTCATGCACCGTGGAGATTCAGCCACCTCTGGGGTGGAAATCAGCAGCTGTCTAACAGCGCATTCCAAAACCGCACAGCAGCATGGGGCTGTGAAATGAATTGTACGGCCTCTAATTGAAATTGCAGGGGGAAATTTTAGGGAGAGCCGATATAAGGCCTCAAGGAACAGTGGGACAAAAGGCAGTGTGCTTGGGAAAAGTGCCACACCATCTTTAATAAGGGGCATCAGTGTTGCATCGCTTCTTCAGCAGGTCAGCATCTCCAAAGTAGCTCTTGGAGGCACTTTGTTGTGCATTGATCCAAAGGCAAGAGCGTCGCACGCTGGATCACCCATACAGCTTTCTGCTGCACACAGCTGTTTCTCGGACACGTTCCATGGGAATGCTCCTGCAGCCTGATTTTTGCTTAGCTGGAGGAACCTCGGACAAGTATCTAAGTGCTTAAAGCAAGACAAAACGGTCTCTTTAAAAGCCCCGTCAGCACTGATCTAAACCACATTGGCTGCTGAGACATGAAAGGCCTTACTCAGCGAGGGACAGCATGAGGAAAAGTGGTGGGATTTTTTTTTACTGGTTCTCAACATTTGTAACCTGCACCTGTGCGGGGTTAGATTCGATCCTGCCTGCTTAACAGCCCCTGGATTTGTGCATCCTCTTTCACAAGGGGTTTAGGTTCCCAGTGTCTTGAAAGGAACCATCAATCATTCCCCAAGAAAACACCCCCTGAATCCAAACAGTGTCCATGACTGCAGCTGGAGAGCTCAGCCATTAACCCCCCTCTGCACGAACAGAGATTCTGTTGTATTAATAAAAGCCCCAAACCCAAGATCCTGTGAGTTCAGTCAGGAGACACGCTCAGTCTTGTAACATGCATGTGGCACGCATCCAAGTCAGCATGACCTATGGACCACTCCCTCCATGGGACTAACCATCCAGTTCCTTCCAGACAGCGCCATTAGTGCTTGACACCCATTGATCATCCTGCCGGCTCGCCCACCGTGCGCTCTGCGCTCTCCGGTCTGGTCGTTCTCCACGCCGGCAGCCGCAGTTCCCCCTCCCCCGCTTCATTACTCCGGCTCCAAACTCTTCTCCTCCAGGCGTGGAGCTCATCCCTCTTTCATTACACGGTTTGTTTTGCCTTTTCCTTTTCGCTCCCAGGCTGCTGACGCGTAGATTTATTGCCGAATGTCAAGTTCTCCGAGGCTTGGCCCAGGTCTACTGACCCTGGGAAACTTCTGGAAAAGAATTCAGGGCTGAAATTCATCCCTGGAAAAACCAGCTTCTCGATATTAGCACCCTTCAGAATAGTTGAATTCTGGCCAGTTCTGGATTTTGGGGGTGGTTTCCCCCCCCCCTCTTTCTCCCCAACAAAAAAGTTTCAGCCTCTTTAGGTTTTCATTCTGTCCCTTTCGTTGTCAAATCAAAATCACTTCTAAATCCTTCCCTTCCCACCCTTGACAGCCTCCCTACATAGGTTCTGTTGCTCCCGTGACCTCTCCCATTGGGTTGACGGTGGGCCCGGCTGCTAGCCATTCCTAATCCACTCTTGTTTAGGCATGTCTCGAGTCCTGGCCACCGTCATTCGATTCTCCCTGGCCTTTCTGTGGAAGTTCCTTGACAAGCCAAAGAGTGAGAGGCTGCTAGCTGCTGGGGTAATGATCCAGAACTAGTCACCACGTTCATGGATAGTTTAACGACTTATTTTGTTTCCAGAGTAGCTCTCTCCTGCACAGCTCTCACAGATCCCAGTATCAGTTCATTTTAACCTGTAGAGAAAACAGGGGTTTTTTTTTTTCCCAACGTCACTGCCAATAAAACCTAGCCTGCCCCCCCTAGCCTGCCCCGACCTTTTCGCCTACTGGAAAGATGTTAATCAATGTATTTAAAGATTCTGGACCCAGTTCTCCATTTCCCCTGCGCCTTGTGCTGTCATTGGTCCCTGTGCAAAGTGTGGTGGTTGTTGTTCCTCTTCGAACTCGAAGGACGATGACATCAGTGATGGGTTTGGTATCGGTGAACACGTGAGTGGCTGATCAGGCCAATTGGAGCTTTGGACTGTCTGTGGCACACTGAATAAGAGATGCCGCGATGGGTGACTTGGTTAACAGCGGACAGGCTGCTTGACATCATGACTAGCGCGGGAATTGGATTTAAGTGAGGGAAAGTTGCTCAGAGTCTCTCTCGCTCTCTCATCTAGGCCTGTCTGAATCCAGTAGCCTGACGATGTGGGGATGTCTGGAGACAGGTGTGGGTGCAGTGGAAGGACAGCAGGTCCTACTGCACCTGAAGTGATGCCCTAGGCTGTCCACACAGCTCTTAACATCCACTTTCGCAGCCAGGGAGATAAGCCTATCTGCTTGTCCGCCTGGTCCACCAGAGAAGACTTTCCGGAGTCGCAAGTAGTACCGTCTACTGTTACTTACGGTAGCAGGCATAGCCTGACCTGTCTTCAAGACCCGTACAAAGTAGATGTTACTTGCTACCCCATCAGAAGGGTAGAATTTTCCACTCCGTTTGCATTGGTGCTCATGGCCACCGACGGAAAATCCGGCCCAATGGTGATAACAAGACGCAAGGCTTAACTTCTCCGTTCCGTCGTATTGCTTTTGAAGTTTTCGTTTTCCCTTCCTCCGGCCAGATTCTGAATCTTTGACTCTCCTTGGTGAGCAGCGACTGGCATCAACCCTACTCACATGAATAACGGCTCATTGGCAGGAGTAATAGGTTCGCTGTCTGACCCCTTATTTATATATTGGCTCTTTAGGGCCAGTGGTTTTTGTCCCTGTCACTCATGCTGAGTAGTGGCTTACTCTGCAGATAGTGCCTTCTGGGGTCTCTGGGAAGCAGCATAGCCTAGCGCAGGGGACAGCAACCTTTCCAAAGTGGTGTGCTGAGTTTTCATTTCTTTACTCTAATTTAAGGTTTCGCGTGCCAGCAATACGTTTTAATGTTTTTAGAAGGGCTCTTTCTATAAGTCTATAATATATAACTCAACTCTTGTATGTAAAGTAAATAAGGTTTTTAAAATGTTTAAGAAGCTTCATTTAAAATTAAATTAAAATGCAGAGCCCCCTGGACCGGTGGCCAGGACCCGGGCAGTGTGAGTGCCACTGAAAATCAGCTTGCGTGCCGCCTTTGGCACACATGCTATAGGTTGCCTACCCCTGGCCTAGCTGATAGAACAGTGCCCTGGAGGATTAAGCACTGTGGGTTCTGTTCCTGCCAGTGGCCGAGTGACCTTGAGCAAGCCACTTTGCCGCCCTGTGCCTCAGTTTCCCCATCCCTAAAATAGGGATGATAATACTGACCTCCTTTGTAAAGCCCCCTGAGATCATCTGATGCAAAGCTCTGTATGAGAGCTAGATGCCATTACTTTGGGTGTGGGGGACAAAACTTGGCCCTTGGATGGGTAAGCTTTTCTAGGTAAAGACCTTGGCTTCCCATTGGCCTGGGAAGCACCTGGCACACTGACAAGACAGGAACAATAGTGAGATTCAGATTCACAGGTGGGATGCACGGTGTGAACGGAGCCATTCGCACACGCAGGGACTAACAGGCTCAGATAACATAAGCCATTTGAACCTTTGCCCCAAACTCAACCTGAATTGAACCGTTAACTTGTTTTGAGTCTGAGGTTCAACCAAGATGGACCATTCAAATCCTTTTAAAATATCCAGCCCTGGTCTCCAGCAGGAGTAAATGAGCATAGCCCAACTGGAGACAATGGGCCAGATCCCCAGCTGGCATCAACCATCATCCCTATGTTGACCTCACCGGAGTTACGCTGACTTACACCCACTGAAGAGCTGTCCCTGCATTTCCCTCCCTCCCCAATCTCCAGTGCACCTCTGCATTTTCTGCCTCTGGCGGGGAAGGGAAAGCTATTCCTGTCCTGAGGGTGTAGGTGGAACTAGCTGCACAGTACAGTCACCATAGATTGGCATTGACGTGAGGCTGACATCATCATTTCAGGAACGGCAAGAGTGAGGGTGTGGGGTAAGATAGGACCCATATGGGCCATGCCTCCCCCTAGCCACCCACGGATCTAGGGATGATACCTCTGCACCTCCAGGAGCCCTAGAAACCATCCACCCATGTCACCCCTCTAACTCTGTGGCCTTGGGGAAGAAGGAAATTCCACAGAGGAGCCAGCCCCAAGGGACCAAAGAAAGTGAAGCAGCAAGAACAGGCACAGATGCAGCCCCGGCAGGTTCTGCAGCGGGGGCCACCAGTTACTGAAGGTGGCTTCATTGCAATGGTCACATGTGTATGGAGGGCATTGTCATTGCAAAATGGCCTCCATGGCTTGATGCATTATTTGTATTGCTGGAGCATCTAGTAGCCCCCATCATGAAGCAGGCCCCCACTGCGCTAGGTGCTGTACAGACGCAGAACAGACAGTCCCTGCCCCAAAGTGCTTACAAGCTGAGGGTAAGACAAGGCACCAGATGGAAACAGACCGGCGAGGAATGCAAGGAGAGGAGGCCATATTGAGCAGCATGGCCTCAGCACACGAGCAGCCTAACCATTGGATGTGAGCAGGGCGAGATGGCCTGGGTGAAGGTCCGGGAAAAGGGGACTGCGGTGATCGAGATGTGAGATGACAGCCTGTACGAGTGTTTTAGCTGTGCGGATGGATCAGAAAGGCCATATCTTAGAGGCATTATGTAGAAGGAATCTGCAAGATTTAGACAGAAGCTGGAGATGAGGACTAGAGAGAGGTCCAAATTGAAGATGGCACCCGGATTATGGGCCCGAGTGACAGGTCGGGTGGTGGTGTTGTCATCCAGTGGTTGAGAAAGGAGGTAGCATGGAGGGCTTTGGGTGGAAGGGGGAGATTGAAGAGCTCTGTTTTAGCCATGTCCAGTTTGAACTGATGACTAGACATCCAGGAGGAGATGTCAGAGACAGGCTGAGATTTTAGTTTAGACAGAAGGAAACAGGGCTGCAGTAGAGAGGTAGATCGGTGGGTCACCAGCCTAGAGATGTTAGTTGGATTTGTGTGTGTGGATGAGAGGACCCAGAAAGAAAGTGTAGCGGGGGAAGAGAAGAGGACCAAGGACAACCCTGTGGAATCACCACAGAAAATTGGATGGGGGAATGAGGGGGAATCTGCCAAGGACACGTTGAAGGAGTGATTAGAAAGGTAGGAGGAGAACCAGGAGAGGGCAGTCACGGAAGCCAAGAGAAGACAAGACCGCTAATTAATGGAGATCAGGAGGAAACGTACACTGTTGGCAGGTTATTCTGTAACTGCAGGGTTTCCTTCATCTTCCTCTGAAGCTGCTCGTGCCAGCCATTGTTGGAGCCAGGACACCAGGCTTGGTGGGCCTTGGATCTGATCCAGTCTGGCAGTTCCCATGTTCTGAAATTCATCGAAAATATAAGCTCTACAGCTGAGGGGAATTGACCTCAGGGTGGTCATAAGAACAGCCAGACTGGGTCAGACCAAAGGTCCATCTAGCCCAGTATCCTGTCTACTGACAGTGGCCAGTGCCAGGTGCCCCAGAGGGAGTGAACTTAACCAGGTAATCAAGTGATCTCTCTCCTGCCATCCATCTCCATCCTCTGACAAACAGGCTAGGGACACCATTCCTTACCCATCCTGGCTAATAGCCATTAATGGACTTAACCTCCATGAATTTATCCAGTTTTAAACCCTGTTATAGTTCTACCTTCACAACCTCCTCAGGCAAGGAGTTCCACAAGTTGACTGTGCGCTGTGTGAAGAACTTCCTTCTATTTGTTTTAAACCTGCTGCCCATTAATTTCATTTGGTGGCCCCTTGTTCTTATATTATGGGAACAAGTAAATAACTTTTCCTTATTCACTTTCTCCACACTACTCATGATTTTTATATACCTCTATCATATCCCCCCCCCTTAGTCTCCTCTTTTCCAAGCTGAAAAGTCCTAGCCTCTTTAATCTCTCCTCATATGGGACCCATTCCAAACCCCTAATCATTTTAGTTGCCCTTCTCTGAACCTTTCCTAAGGCCAGTATATCTTTTTTGAGATGGAGACCACATCTGTACGCAGTATTCAAGATGTGGGCATACCATGGATTTATATAAGGGCAATAAGATATTCTCCGTCTTATTCTCTATCCCTTTTTTAATGATTCCTAACATCCTGTTTGCTTTTTTGACTGCCGCTGCACACTGCGTGGACGTCTTCAGAGAACTATCCACGATGACGCCAAGATCTCTTTCCTGATTTGTTGTAGCTAAATTAGCCCCCATCATATTGTATGTATAGTTGGGGTTATTTTTTTCCAATATGCATTACTTTACATTTATCCACATTAATTTCATTTGCCATTTTGTTGCTCAATCACTTAGTTTTGTGAGATCTTTTTGAAGTTCTTCACAGTCCTGCAAGGTCTTGAACTGAAA
Source organism: Terrapene triunguis (assembly GCF_002925995.2). Classification (NCBI taxonomy): domain Eukaryota; kingdom Metazoa; phylum Chordata; order Testudines; family Emydidae; genus Terrapene; species Terrapene triunguis. Next base: position 2,475,452 of record NW_020664984.1, on the reverse strand, counting down.
TTGAACCACATTCCCCATCACCGATGGAAGTTGCACTAACTTGTTCTTTGCAGCAAAAAAAAAAGAGTGGTTCAGGTTTTTTGCTGGTTTTGTGACAAGTTCATTTTAAAAAAATCCATTTTCCTTGATACTGTTTCATGCATTTTTGCCACAAGCCAAATGTATTTATCTGCCTGCAGATCTCTGGACATCGTTCATTTTGGAAAAAATAATCAAAAATCTGGGAAAAGGAGCATGAAATACACAAGAGGAACACAACGCACCAGCTGTACTGTGCTTGTTATGCTTAGCACAGTGGGGCCCATGACTGGAGCCCCTAGGTTGTAAGGATATATAAATTCATAACAATCCTCTACCCCAATCTGTTAACTTTGTGCCGCTGAGGGGGTATAAAGAGACTGAAAATGAGCTGGATCTCCTCTGTGGCATGGAGGAGTCTTCTGCTGGTGTCGTTTCTATGCTGCCCTTCTCCTCTCCCTCCAGGAGAGGTAGTAGGAGGAGGCATCTGAGGGCAAAGCCAGAATGTCACTTCACTCTAGCGACTCTCAGCTGATGGCCAGCCCCTAAGGTCCAACACCAGCACCCTGTTCTAAACGACAACAATGCTGGGACTGGTGAATAAGGGAGCTTACTAATGGGTGCAGCAGAGTATCTGGACCAGAATGCCCAAGAAGCATCTGAATTTGCTCCCGTTACAGACTGTGGCTAAACTCCCGGGCAGGACTGATCCTTTCAGCTCTCTGTTCCTCCAAGGGTTTGGCTTGTCCATCACCAAGGACAGTATCCGCCTCTAAGAAATCAACGTTGATTATCCTCCTCCTCCAAGCCAGACCTTGGTGCAATTCCAGCCAGGGTTCTGAACGCAAACGGCTCTTCTCCTCTCATCCACAGCTGAGCTGTTTCAGCCTCTCGAAGGGAAGCAGCAGGCTTTGAACCATGGCCACATTTCCAGCCACAGGGAGACCAGGGGCGTCCCATGCCATGTGCATGTTACATTTGTGCTTTTTGATGTGTTCAGACACATTCTGACCAGGAATAATTTCCACCCCCCTCTTCTCGGGAACCACAATGAAAGGGAACCAGGCATTTGACTTCAGTTGATGCTGTTCCATCCAGCCCGCATCTGACTCCACATCTGAGGCAAGCCTGTCTGACTGGAACGGGCCTCGGTTCCCCAAGCGACTGCGTCCGAAGTACCAGCAGCCGCTGCCTGCGTCCTCTGTGGTGTGTTAATCGATAGCCCGAGTGTGAACTGATTGCCTTCCTAACGACAGCCCTGTCAGCATCCCAACCGGCTACCACTGAGGGAGCCGGCTTAGTTCAAAACCAACCCACTTTTGCACTTCCGCCCGGTAGCTGTTGCTAATGGCGGCGCTTTGCCTGAGCCGCTGGGCTTGATTGATTTTTGTATTTATTTATTGCTGGGCGCTCGCTGGAGCCGGTTCGGCTTTCCCTTTGCTGAATCCGCCTTTCATTGCGCTGACATCCAGATGGGAATTTGCTCTGCCCGTGACCTTGCTCTTTCCCCTCCCGATTTGAAATTAGCTTACTAAAACATGTTTTCTTTTAAGACTCCACAGCCTAATCCAGAACAAACAAAACACATTTTTTTTTTTTTTTTTTTAAACCAACTTCTTCTTCTTTTTCCTTTTTCTTTCCCCCACTTTTTCCCCCTTCCCCCCCCCCCCCTCCCCCCCCCCCCCCCCCCGCCCCCTCCACCCATCACCATCCAAGTGAGGTTTCCAAGGCATTTCTTTCCCCTGACGAATACAGTTGCAACGACTCAGAAACTGTGGAATTTTCTGGCACAGGCCAGAGATCTAACTTTATTTACTTTCCTTCTGCGTGCATGGAGCGGGGGTTGGGAGCAGAGACGCGCAGAAAAAAGACGGGTTTGCACTCCTGTGCTTTATTCCAAAGACTACGCTGTATGCAGGACTACAGCCAAAGGTGGAATATCATGGGGGGCGGGGGGAGGGGAGCTCTTCATTCTTATTCACGTTAGGTCTTAGATGGTTTTGGGCTTCAAGCACTGGATTGGGACCCAGATAGAGCCGGTTGCATAATGTCAATTATTTTTTGCAAGAATTTGCTGTCTTTAGTTGAAACTTTTTAAAAAAATTTCCCCTGATTTTTACTCCTTTTTTTAAATGGAAAGAAACAAAATCAAAACCCAAAAGTGTTCGGTATTTGAAAATGATTTTTTGGTGCAATCTTTTGGTTTGTTTTCAGTCAAAATTTGGTTTTTGAAACCCAAAACTTGAAAAATGGTACTGAAAAACTGAACCAAATCCCATTGTTGTCTTTAAACCAAAGCTCTGGTTTTCTATTGAGGAAAAACACACAAGTGGAATTTTTTCATTGTAGCCAAAAAATGTTTTGACAATGATAAAAACAAAAAAGTTCTAGGCTCAGAACACCTGAGTTCAGCTTTGGCTTTGCCACACAACTGCTCCAATAACATTTTTTTAAAAATCAAGATTGGATATTTTTTAAAAAAGGACCTGTTCTAGTTCAAACAGGAATTAATTCAAAGAAGTCCTAAGGCCTGTGTTGTATTAAGTGGACTACACGATTCCAAAGAATCAAAGACTTGTCACTGTCCAACATTAAACTGCTTTAAACAAGGGTCAAGGTTTGGTATACAGAGACCTTGGTTTGCTGAATTCCATGGTAAACACTAACAATTCCATGCCAAAGTTTGGAAATTTATTGATTAAGGATACACACGAGCTAAAACAAGTTATACAGCAATTGAAAATGGATGTTAAATGATCCTATCCAAACCCAATCAAACTCCCCTTTGAAAGAGAGGAAGGATATCTGTTCAAGTCCCTTATTTGTTGGACAACTCTTCTTGGTGGGCAGGAGGTTAGTTTTGTTGCTCAGGTCTGAGATGTGAAGGATGGTCACTTTGCCTGCTCTTAACAGACCGATGCAAGGGGAGAAGGGACAGGATAGTAAAGGTGGGGAAAATGCAGTTTTGGTTGACATTCTCAGGATTCCAGATGGCAGATCAGTTCCAGGTGGATGCTCTGGGCTAGTAGGTCAGTCGCATCAGCAGTTGCCCTGGGCTGTGGCTCATCTCTCGATCTGGGGTCTGGGATCAGCTTGATCTGGTCCCTCTCCTTTACGGGTCTCTCTCAGGGAGGAGCTGGAGGAGCCGTCTCCTGTCATTGTACAGATGACCTCAGGCTCAAATGGAAAGCCGAGAGAGACCGGACAGGAGGAAAAATGGGTGTGTGGGAGAAGGGCAGAAAGGAACACTCAAGGAAGGGAATCTTGCGTGTGTCTGGCTGTAGTCTCGGCTGGTGTGGGTGGTGATGGCCAGGTGTCCCTGCTGATGTGCTGGGGTCTGCATGTCATGATACAATGACTTTTGGGATCCACAAACAAAGGATGAAGTCCCTGGAGCAGAGCAGGGGCCTGATGCCCTTCCCCCTCTTCCAGGAACCCCTCAGTTGGTTCGAATGCACCTCCCCCCTTAAAAAAAAAGTATTTTTAAGGGTCCTGAAAGAGGGGAGCTGGGCAGAATAGTTCATCTTCTCATAATCCTAGAAGATTAGGGTTGGAAGGGACCTCAGGAGGTCATCTAGTCCAACCCCCTGCTCAAAGCAGGACCAACCCCAACTAAATCATCCCAGCCAGGGCTTTGTCAAGCCGGGCCTTAAAAACTTCTAAGGAAGGAGATTCCACCACCTCCCTAGGTAACCCATTCCAGTGCTTCACCACCCTCCTAGTGAAATAGTGTTTTCTAATATCCAACCTAGACCTCCCCCACTGTAACTTGAGACGATTGCTCCTTGTTCTGTCATCTGCCACCACTGAGAACTGCCAAGCTCCATCCTCTTTGGAACCCCTCTTCAGGTAGTTGAAGGCTATCAACCCCCGCCCCCCCACTCTTCTCTTCTGCAGACTAAATTAGCCCAGTTCCCTCAGCCTCTCCTCGTAAGTCATGTGCCCCAGCCCTCTAATCATTTTCATTGCCCTCCGCTGGACTCTCTCCAATTTGTCCACATCCTTTCTGTAGTGGGGGGCCCAAAACTGGACGCAATACTCCAGATGTAGCCTCATCAGTGCCGAATAGAGGGGAATAATCACTTCCCTCAATCTGCTGGCAATGCTCCAACTAATGCAGCCCAATATGTCATTAGCATTCTTGGCACCAAGGGCACACTGCTGACTCATATCCAGCTTCTCGTCCACTGTAATCCCCAGGTCCTTTTCTGCAGAACTGCCACTTAGCCAGTCGGTCCCCAGCCTGTAGCAGTGCATGGGATTCTTCCGTCCTAAATGCAGGACTCTGCACTTGTCCTTGTTGAACCTCATCAGATTTCTTTTGGCCCAATCCTCCAATTTGTCTAGGTCACTCTGGATTGTATTATGTGTTCACCAATCAGGCCTAACTTCCAACATGCCAAGTTTAGTCTCTTAACTTCTGGTCTCACATTTTTCTTGTTTACTGGGATGTTCTCAACACAGTCGTTGGGTTATATCAATATATTGTTTGGACTAATTAGTCTTGCTGTCTCCCTTTTGCACCTTTTCCAATCAAGCAGTTATTATATTCAGGCTTAGATGGATTAGATTTTTATCAGTACATGTCAATTTCACTGTAAAAACACAAACCAATTTTTCTATCAATAATTGAAATTTACAGACAGGCAAGGTATGAAAAATGCTGCATGAGAACTTATTGGAGTTTGATTTAATGATATTTAGTCTATATTTTGACATGTGATGTTGACAATTTGTGCTTTAATGGTCATAAAGTTTCCACTTTTTGGGTTTCAACATCTACTGTTGTTAAACAATTGTCTGACCCCCACACTGTTTGACACCCTCCCCATTAATGTCACCTAGTTGTGAAAATTTAAACTGATAAAAATGGGGAGGGGGATCCTTAAACCCCACAATTTTATGCAACTGTGAAAATTTAAAACAATAATCTTTAAAAAAAAAAAAAAAATCTTAAAAATAAACATCAGCATTATCTGTTGAAAATATAGAGCAATGAAAATCAAATTCTGCCAAGCCTAGTTCTCTGTGATTGGAACATTTCATAAACTTTTATCTGTTTTCCCACAGTTGGACACACAATTAAAGTAAATGTGTAGGTCCAATTATTATAAGAGAGGTCATACAAGCATAGAAATGGAGGGCTGGAAGGGCCCTTGAAGTCAAGTCCAGCCCCTGCGCTGAGGTAGGACCATCTCTGACACATTTTGTCCACCTTGTTCTCAGAAACCTCCAGTGATGGGAATCCCACAACCTACCTTAGAAGCCTATTTCTATAGCTTAACTTTATAGATAGGAAAATAATTCTAACCTACCTCTCCCTTGCTGCAGATTATATGATCACTGTGGTCTCTTCTGGCCTTGGAATCCATAAATCTATTCACTTAGGGAACTGAGGCACAGAAACATTATCTGTAAAATGGGGATCATAATACTTCCTTGGCCTGTTTTTTGTCTATTTGGATTGTGAACTCTTTGAGACTGGAGCAGTCTCATATCCTATGTGTACGGCACCCGGCACAAGTGGGGTCTGATATTGGTTGAGGTCTTCAGGCCCTGCTGTGAAACAAGTAATAATAATTATATAATTGATCCAACATGGAGTTTTTCTTACTAGAAGAATGATTCATCGATTGAAGGCCAGGAGGGACCATAGCCGCAGGCCGGAGAATTTCAGTGATTCTTGCATCATTGGCAGTCTCTGAAGATGATCTTTGCACCCCCACGCTTTCTCTGTAATGTCTGACAGGTTTCAGGGGTAGCTGTGTTAGTCTGTATCAGCAAAAACAACAAGGAGTCCCTGTGGCACTTTAGAGACTAACAAATGTATTTGGGCATAAGCTTTCGTGGGCTAGAACCCACTTCATCGGATGTATGAAGTAAAAAATACAGGAGCGGGTATAAATACATGAAAGGATGGGGATTGCGTCTTTCTATCTGTCACCGTAGCCAGTACAAAACCAATGCATTGCAATGGAGAATACAGTTTCTCTTGCTACATAACTCTTAAACAGACTGTTTATCTATCTACGATAATGGGATGATAGCACGAATATAATTAAGGTGAAGACTGGTTTGCGGTTTCACAAGTGATTTATTTTTAAGTGCTCTAAAATTGAAAGCAGGTCACTTTGGCCATAACAGCTGCATGCTTCACTTCTGCAGAACGTGGGCTGAAGATCTAAACCAGGAACTGACGGCCTAGGTGGCCAGCAATGAATGAATGATTTAATTAATATCTCAATCTCCCTTTACAATATAACACAGGACAGTGGCCAGCACCAGATGATTCAGCTACTAGCATCATCATCAATAATAACACCATGCTAATGTGTAGACTGTTATCATGTCCCCTCTTGGGCAAAGTATGGCTAGAAGAGGGAATGCAGTATTCCAGATGTGGTTGTAACAAAGCTGTATAAGGAGAAATTATTGGTAAAGTAAAAAAAAAAAGTCAACCCCCCCAAAAATGTTTTCATCCAAAAAAATTTGCAGAAAATATCAACTTTTCATCAAAAAATTAAAACAAAAAATGTTCATCCAAACCCCCAAAAGTTCTTTTGTTCCATTGGAACAAACAACCAAGGGAGCGGTTGATTCTCCATCGGTGTTGACATTGTCAGATCAAGATTGGATTCCTTTCTGGAAGAGGATTTTGCCGAACAGAAGTTACTCGGGTTGGTACAGAGGTAAAGGGTAATGTTCTACAACCTGTGCTCTACAAGAGGTCAGACTAGATGATCTAATTGCCTCTTCTATCTTTAAAATCTAGAATTTATGGGGGGGGGAAATGGGTTGTGAGTTTTTGGCTTTTTTTGATGAAAGCTCGACATTTTCTGGGGCAAGTGGACACTTTTTTGCAAAAAATATTAATTTTGTTGGAAATCCATTTCTGTTCAAATGGATGGAAACCCACGCTAATTATTACCACCCTGTTCTATAATGTGGTGCCACTGAAGATGCATTGGGGTTTTTTGGATGACATGTTGCATTGCAAACTCCTATCTAATTTGCTGTCAACTACCATTCCTCAATCCCTTTCAGAATTGCTTTCCAGGTTACTGCTCTATGCTGAATAGCTGTTTCCGATCATTCTTCAGATGTGTTAGCTTTCATTTTTCCAAGTGGAAGATATCAGAGTCATTTCCTGCCTACGTTTTTGATCTTAGTAGACCTCATTTGTCTACCCTCATTGCTATTGGCCCGATTGTCCATGAATTTCATTAATGAGATTTCCCTCTCTTGCTTCTAAATCATTAATGAAGCTATTAAATAAGAACAGATCAAACATCTCTTGCAGCTTCTGGTGGAGTGGAACTGACTAGAACACTAGATCGAATTAGGACAGCTGTTACCAACTCAGTAGGTTGATTTATTACTATTACCCTTTGAAACGTGATGAAGACTGGCTGGGGGAGATGTGCCATAAGAATCCTTGATATAGTCAGCCTGTTCCCATATGGGAATAGCTATATTGCTATATGCCCCTTTATTATCAGTATAACTTCTTCCACATGCGGGGGGACTGTACAAATTTAACTATACAGGTGTAGTTAAAGCCGTACAGCTTTACTCTGTAGGTGAGTCACAGATAGAAGCACGGAGGGAGGGAGGGATAGATAGGTATAAGAATAAATGCTGTAAGGAATTTAGGGCAACAGAAACAGTTGCAAAGGGCTTTTGTGGAGATCACTTGACATCCTTCCACTAGGGATGATTTAGGGAGTCTGGCCTGAAATCTGTTACACTGAGGCCCCTTTTCACCGCTCTGGTAGTATAGTGCTTAAAGTGGATGTAAATAGTTTACACTGCCAGAGTGGTGAAAAGGGCTTTCAGTGTAAATGAGAACCAGGCCCAATGAGTGTGACCCTCCTTGCACTTACACCAGCGTAAGCCGGGAGTAACGGCCCTGAACTCAGTGGAGTTCGGTGTGAGCAGCGATGAGTTGCCTGAGAGCATTCACGTAACCAGGCCATGAAAAAGTTCACTCATCCCAAAAGCTGAACGCATTTTACTGGCCATATTCATAGAATCATAGAATATCAGGGTTGGAAGGGACCTCAGGAGGCCATCTAGTCCCACCCCCTGCTCAAAGCAGGACCAACCCCAACTAAATCATCCCAGCCAGGGCTTCGTCAAGCCAGACCTTAAAAACCTCTAAGGATGGAGATTCCACCACCTTCCTAGGTAACCCATTCCAGTGCTTCACCACCCTCCTAGTGAAAAAGTTTTTCTTAATATCCAACCTAAACCTCCCCCACTGCAACTTGAGACCATTACTCCTTGTTCTGTCATCTGGTACCACTAAGAACAGTCTAGAGCCATCCTCTTTCAAACCCCCTTTCAGGTAGTTGAAAACAGCTCTCAAATCCCCACTCATTCTTCTCTTCTGCAGACCAAACAATCCCAGTTCCCTCAGCCTCTCCTCATAAGTCATGTGCTCCAGCCCCCTAATCATTTTTGTTGCCCTCCGCTGGACTCTCTCTCCAATTTTTCCACATCCTTCTTGTAGTGTGGGGCCCAAAACTGGACACACTACTCCAGATGAGGCCTCACCAATGTCGAATAGAGGGGAATGATCACATCCCTCGATCTGCTGGCAATGCCCCTACTTATACAGCCCAATATGCCATTAGACTTCTTGGCAACAAGGGCACACTGTCAACTCGTATCAATTGCCCTTCATTATATCCCTCTTTCATAAATTTCAGTCCTCCAGTAAGGGAATAGAAACAATCTCATGTGATGCAGGCGACCAATCACAGAACACAGACAATGACTAGTGAGTGTATAGTCAACGTGAGCCCTTAGGGGACACCCCATAAGCTGGGCAATGCCTCGACAAAACTATTTGACAAGTGCTTGCGAATAACGAAGGTGCTCGAAAACTATCAGGATTGGTCGGCCAGGGGTAACCCTTATGATAAGCGTTTTCTGTAAAGGCTCGTTCAATCCGCCTTTGTTGCAGGGCAGCTATCAGAATGCGACGCCATTAGACTCATCATGTTTGTAACGACTCTGTCCTCGCATCCATTGTTGTTGGCAGTGTTGTAGCTGTATTGGTCCCAGAGTATTAGAGAGACAAGGTGGGGGGGGGGAAGTGAAAGAGACGTGCTTTTGAGTTCACACAGGCCTGAAGAAGAGCTCTGCATAATCTCGAAAGCTTGTCTCTTTCACCAACAGAAGCAGGTCCAATACAAGCCATTATCTTGTCTCTCTGCACCTATAGGAGGCAGAATCAGTAGGCAGAAGTATTCTGGGTGCAGAGAATGTGGTTTTAATGAACTCAATGGGGGGAGGGGGGGAACCCAAACATGACTTAAGCTTGCTCTTGCTCAATCCTGTGTGATCTCTAAGGCTGTGAGAGGAAATTAGAGGTTTTATGACCACTCCAAGTCCTGCTCTCAGAGAGAAGCCTGTGAGTCAGCTTATCAAGTGTATATCACTCAGCAGCTGGGTTGGTAAAGTCACCACTGCCTGGGATTTTTTTTTGCAGCCGAGGGATTTTTGGGGGTGAAAACATTTCCTCGGTTATCATATCCACAACGAAGGATGTGAGTGAGGGGAAACTTTGGAGAGTGGTTCCCAGGCTCAGATTCACACCGTTACAAGTTTGGATGGTTTAGACACAACCAATCCTGCATCTTGGCAGGGGTTTGGACTAGATGACCCTTGCGGTCCCTTCTAACCCCATGGTTCTGTGGTTAAACTCCTCTGCCGGCCATAGGAGTTTTGTCACCCCCGGCCGCCCGGCATGCCCAGCCATGTCTGTCGTCTTTGTGCTCAGAGAGGAAATGTCTGTCTCAGCCACTGGGGATTTGTCCTCTTTCATGAAGCCCAAACTACTCTGTTATGTTTATGTATTTGTATTACAGTAGCACCAAACCAAGATCAGGGCCCCAGTGTGCTGCATGCAATACGCCCACATGGCGAGGGCGAGTCCTGGCTCCGAAGCATTTACAATCTCACCAGACAACAGGTGGAAGGGGAATTGGCTCAGGGTTTCCTTGGATGCCCCTCTGCGTCTCCACCTGGTGCCTCTTGACTGCTACCCTCCGAGGAAGCTCTTTGGGGCCGATGCAGTGTTTTGATTTAGTGAGGTTGTGGCGAGCAGGAAGTAGGTGGTGAATCAGACACCTCCCAGAGGGTCGATGTTCCCTCTGTTTTTTTCCCCATCCCTGTGCAGAATGAATTTTGTTATGTGCACCAATATGGAGGTGATGTGTGGCGGGGGGTGCAGGAGGGGACTCAGGGCTGGGGCAGAGGGTTGGGGTGTGGAGGGGGGTGAGGGCTCTGCGGTGGGGCCCAGGATGAGGGGTTTGGGGTGTACGTTGCCCCAGGACTGCAGCAGGGAGAGAGGACTCCCCCCAGCCCTCTCTCCCTGCAGCAGGTCCAGGGCTGGAGCGGTGAGAGAGGCGTCTCTCCCCGCCTGCGTGGCCCTTGGTAGGCTGCTGCGTGGCTACACAGCTTAGAGGGAACTTAGGTCTGGGCTCTTGGATCTTTATTGTGCCCCTGTCCCCTTGCCCCAGTGGCCATGTGGGCAATCAGCAGCCTAAGCATCCTTTAATGGAGATAAGTCCATTAACTCTCACCATTAAAAATTTACTCCTTATTTCCAGTCTGAATTTATCTAGCTTCAACTTCCAGCCATTGGATCATGTTAGACCTTTCTCTTCTAGATGGAAGAGCCCATTATCAAGTATTTGTTCCCCATGTAGGTACCTATAGACTGTGATCAAGTCACCCCTTCACCTTTTCTTTGGTAAGCTAAATAGATGGAGCTCCTTGAGTCTCTCACTATCAGGCAGGCTTTCTAGCCCATTAATCGTTCCCCTAGCTCTTCTTTGAATCCTCTCCAGTTTATCAACATCCTTCTTGAATCGTGGACACAACAACTGGACATACTATTCCAGCAGCAGTCGCACAGGTGCCAAATATAGAGCTAAAATAAGCTCTCTATTTCTACTTGAGATGCCAATTTATGCATCCAAGGATGGCATTCGCTCCTTTGACCACAGTGTCAATCGGGGAGCTCGTGTTCAGCTGATTATCCACCATGACCCCCCAACCATTTTTCAGACTCTGCTTCCCAGGATAGAATACCCCATCCTGTAACTGTGGCTTGCATTCGTTGTTCATAAAACTATAGAAGTGTAGGACTGGAAAGGACCTCAGTAGGTCACCTAGTCCAGTCCCCTGCACTCTAGGCAGGACTAAGTATTATCTAGACCATCCCTGACAGGTGTTTGTCTAACCTGCTCTTAAAAATCTCCAGTGATGGAGATTTCACAACCTCCCTAGGCAATTTATTCCCGTGCTTAACCACCCTGACAGTTAAGAAGTTTTTTCTACTGTCCAACCTAAACCTCCCTTGCTGCAATTTAAGCCCATTGCTTCTTCTCGTTAACCTCCGAGGATAGGACAACATTTTTCACCCTCATCCTTGTAACAACATTTTACATACTTGAAAACTGTCATCATGTCCCCTCTGAGTCTTCTCTACTTCAGACTAAACAAACTCAGTTTTTTCAATCCTCCCTCGTAGGTCATGTTTTCTAGACCTTTAATCATTTTTGTTGCTCTCCTCTGGACTTTCCCAATTGTCCACATCTTTCCTGAAATGTAGCACCAAGAACTGGACACACTACTCCAGCTGAGGCCTGATCAGTATGGAGTAAAGCAGAAAAATTACTTCTCATGTCTTCCTTACAACACTTCTGCTAATACATCCCAGAATGACGTTAGCTTTTTTTGCTAGTTTTACACTGTTGACTCATCTTTAACTTGTGATCCACTATGACCCCCAAATCCCTTTCCGCAGTACTCCTTCCTAGGCAGTCATTTCCCATTTTGTATGTGTGCAATTGATTGTTCCTTCCTAAGTGGAGTACTTTGCATTTGTCCTTATTGAATTTCATCCTATTTACTTCAGACCATTTCTCCAGTTTGTCCAGATGATTTTGAATTTTAATCTTATCTTTCAAAGCACTTGCAACCCCTCCCAGCTTGGTATCATCTGCAAACTTTATAAGTGTCCTCTCTATGCCATTATCTAAATCACTTATCAAGAGATTGAACAGAATCTGACCCAGGACCAATCCCTGCAGGACCCCACTCAATGTGCCCTTCCTGCTTGACTGTGAACCACTGATAACTATTCTCTGGGAACGGTTTTCCAACCAGTTGTGCATCCATTGTGACACTGCCTGCACCCCATATTCATCATTATGATTATGGCATAGTTATGAAGCAAATTGTATAAAATGTGTCATGTGAGGTGTCTATGGAAAAGTTATATTCTGAATACGATTATGCTATTTGTGTGCATGGGTCATTTTTGTATCTGAAGTCATGAATATTGACTCTGTAACACCCACAACTAGCCTTTCAGGTACAATAATGAAAAAGCTACATAGTGCTAATGACCCATCAACAAAGACAATGGCCATGGAAAAGGTTTGTCCACACCTGGGAATGCTTCAGACCGCCTATCGATAATTGCTGCTATGGCTCATCGGGGGCATGCAAGGGCATGTGACCAGATCACATGATACTAAACTCCATTTTGGTACCTGTCTTTTCCCACAATCTGGGCTGGGAACTTAGCTTAGAACACAGGGGTTCCCGCCATATGGAAAGGCTATAAAAGATGGGGCATGACATCATTTCTTGGCCTCACTCCCCATACAAGAGAACACCTGGAAATGCCTGAGGAACAAAGACTGAATTGGGGGAAGTGCTGGTCCCAGGCTAACGGGGTTTCTAGCCTGTGTATGGAAGCTTGGTGACGTGCTTGTGCAATCTAACAGGGTGAGACACTGTTTAATTCAAATCCCATGTAGTATACTAGGTAACCTGCTTTGATCTGTTTATCATTTATAATCACTTAATCTATCTTTCTGTAGTTAATAAACTGATTTTATGTTTTATCTTAACCAGTGTGTTTTTGAGTGAAGTGTTTGAGGAAAAATCTCAGCTCCATTAACAAAGGTTCTGTAAAGATACTTCTTCAGATCGAGGGAGGGGCGAACTGAGTAATGGTAATACATTTATACTGGTCAGGTTTTTGACCAGGGCAGGACGGTAAAGTTCTGGGGTCCTAGGCTGGAGAACAGAGCGGCTACAGCCAAACCACACGCAATCGTTGGTTCATGCAGTGGCTGGTCAGAGCCTCCATGTAACTACAGCTGGGTGTGTCCCTACTTGTGTGGATGATGATGGGAGTGTAGAACCGGGAGCTTTTAACAGCACAGTGTGAGAGGGAGCCCAGGCTGGTGAGTCAGAGGGCTCAGCTGTACCCCAGTTCCAGGTGGCACCCTGGGGGGGACCCATCACACCCATCTTACAGTAGCTCTATTTAGGGTATATTTCCCTAGTTTGTTTGAGAAGGTCCTGTGAGACAGTATCAAAAGCCTTACTAAAATCAAGAT
>NW_020664984.1:2377503-2461994 GCF_002925995.2 Terrapene triunguis | reverse complement strand
CCAGGCTGTACAGTAAAACTCAGGGCCAGCGTCAGGGCCGTTCTCATCCCTCCATTGCAGCTCAGAGATGCAGGCCCCAGCCTACCGGGACCCACTGGGTAGTTTGCAAACACATCTTGGCCAGGCACGGAACAGTGCGCACGCTTTTCACTATGTCTCCAGACAGAGCAGGAACCCTTACGCTCCACTGCGCTCCCTCTGCCCGTCAGAAAACGCCGCCAAACGTCCCCCTTCCTTGGCAATGACCAGCTCCACCCACCTCGCAGAGCTGCTTTTTGCAGCATAACTCCCGGCCAGCCAGCTCACCGTCCCGACACAGAGGTTAGGCAGAGCTCCTGAATTTGCTCCTGAGCACATGGGTCAGCAAGGTGCTGTGCAAAGGGGCATCTCCTGGCAGAGTGTGCCAGGGACACTCACTGGGGTTCCAGGCGGTGACTGGAGAAGAACATTGGCTCTGAAGGTCCAGGGATGCAGTAAAGGGTGTTCAAAGAGCCTTCTTCATGCAGGAGTCGATTTGCATCTTAGCAAGGGTGGCACCGGGGTGCAAGGCAAGGGCTTCCTGTAGTCTGGGCTTGTTACCCAGTCTTTGCACCAGGTGAAGTTCCTCCCAGCGACTCTTAAACATGCTGCAAATGAAACAGGGACTGGAGGGAGAGCGAGGAGTCACCCTTGGGCCCCGAAGGCTGCCAAAGCCCTGTGTGGGCCAAGTTCACAGCTGCCAGAAGGGGGTGCTGTTCCATTGACGTCAGCAGTGAATTTCATCCTCCTCCTCAAATGCAAATGGCAGGCGTTCGTCACTCAGTGATACTGCACAGGATTTCCATGGAAGATGGGGAGTGAAAATAAGGCCTTTGTTTGAAAGTACAGAGGGAAGGTCAGGTCCACCGAATGCTCATTGCTTAGATAGGAATGAGGCCAGGAAATGGGTAAATACCCCTATGCTTGCAAATAATGCCATGAGATGTTGATTTGATCACAAGCGGTCAAGGGCCTGCGCTTTACAACTTCCTAAGCCAGCCCCTCCAATAGCACAAGGCCCTCTAACGACCCACTGGGCCGTTACTTCAGTACTGGCTGAGAGAGAAGAGCGCCACCTACTGGGCCACCGGCACCACTTCTTGCGGCAGTGCGTTGGCCTTTGTGTAGGTGAGAGAGTGGTCATATGTGCCTGTACTGAATGTGTGTGCGGCCCCTGTCAGTAGTGGTAGGAGAGCGTGTGTGTGGATGGGCGTGCCATTGTGAGTGACCATGCACCGGTGTGGAAAAATGTGTGCTTGTATCAGGGCACTATGTACCTATTCACACAAGCATGTGCAGGGGAGTTGATGGTAGAGGTTGTGCAGGGGATGGCCACCCGGGATTTCCACTGGTACTGCTTGATCTAAAAGCTCAGGTTTATAGCTGGGAATCTAATAGGGTTACCATATGTCAAGTTCTCAAATAGAGGACACTGACGGGGGGAGGGAGGGAGGGAAGCTGGAGGGGCAGGGATAGGGGAGGGGAGGGACAGAAACTGGACTGCGGAGGGGTTACAGTTTCTACCGTACAGTTTCTTTCTATCATGCTTACTTCTGCACTGCTGCTGGTGGCACCGCTGCCTTCAGAGCTGGGCGGTTGGCCAGTAGCCGCTGGTGACCCAGCTCTGAAGGCAGCGCCGCCGCCAGCAGCAGCACAGAAGTAAGAGTGGCAATACCAAAATCACAGACACTTGTTCTAATTTAAAAAATCCACCTGGATGGAGATCAGAGGACCAAAACAGAGGTCATGTTCAGGAAAACCCGGACATATGGTAGCCTTAGGCTGTAACAGACATATGCTCTGCAGCATGGATACAGATGGCCCTGTAGCACGCATTAACCAGTGGGTTCCACAAAAGCACCGTTGTGTGTGTGATTTTTCTTAATGGATGTGTATGTACTAGTGTATACATGTGCTGTGTGGGTTTTTTTTTTTTTTTTAATAAATTCTCTCCCTCTGGGGGCTAAAGCTTGTTGCGTTAGATTCCCACAAGTGCTCCGGCAAATGAGTTTCCAGGCACGAATGTTCATAGATGCAGCATTGCTAAGTGAATTTCAAAAAAGAACCGTGGAAATGGGGAATTTGGACTTCCTAGACACGAGTTGTCTCCCCCTGCGCCGCCCCCCCCCCCCCCGCCCAGAAGCCTGATTCTAAGAATTACCCTGTCCATGGTGTCCAATCGGAGAAGTACTGTAGCATTTAATTTCAGAAAGGGGAACTACACAAAAATGAGGAGGTTAGATAAACAGAAATGAAAGGGGACAGTGAAATCTCTGCAAGTGGCATGGAAACTTTTTAAAGACACCATAATAGAGGCTCAACTTCAATGTCTACCCCAAATTAAAAATCATAGTAAGAGAACCAAAAAAGAGCCACCGTGGCTAAACAGCGAAGTAAAAGAAGCAGTGAGAGGCAAAAAGGCCTCCTTTAAAAAGTGGAAGTTAAATCCTAGTGAGGAAAATAGAAAGGAGCATAAACACTGGCACATGAAGTGTAAAAATACAATTAGGAAGACCAAAAAAGAATCTGAGGACCAGCTAGCCCAAGACTGAAAAAGTAATTGCAAATTTTTTTTTAAGTACATCGGAAGCAGGAAGCCTGCTAAACAACCAGTGGGGCCACTGCACAATCGAGATGCTAATGGAGCCCTCAAGGACGATAAGGCCATTGCAAAGAAACTAAATGAATTCTTTGCATCGGTCTTCATGGTTGAGGATGTGAAGGAGATTCCCAAACCTGAGCCATTCTTTTTCGGTACACCCACATCTTGAATACTGTGTGCAGATGTGGTCGCCCCGTCTCAAAAAATATATATTGGACTTGGGAAAGGGCAACAAAAATGATTAGGGGTATGGAACTGCTTCTGTATGAGGAGAGATTAATAAGACTGGGACTTTTCAGCTTGGAAAAGAGACAGCTAAGGGGAGATATGATAGAGGTTTATAAAATCATGACTGGTGTAGAGAAAGTAAATAAGTGTTGTTTACTACTTCTCATAACGCAAGAACTAGGGGTCACCAAATGAAATGAATAGGCAGCAGGTTTAAAACAAACAAAAGGAAGTATTTCTTCACACAACGCACAGTCAACCTGTGGAACTCCTTGCCAGAGGAAGTTGTGAAGGCCAAGACCATAACAGGGTTCAAAAAAGAACTAGATAAATTCATGGAGGAGAGGTCCATCAATGGCTATTAGCCAGGATGGGCAGGGATGGTGTCCCTAGCCTTTGTTTGCCAGAAGCTGGGAAGGGCGACAGGGGATGGATCACTGGATGATTCACTGTTCTGTTCATTCCCTCTGGGGCACCTGGCACTGGCCACTGTCGGAAGACAGGATACTGGGCTAGATGGACCGTTGGTCTGACCCAGTAGGGCCATTCTTATTTTCTGGATGCCACATAAGCCCTTCATGCCTCTGGAAAACCACCCAATGCAGCTGGAGTTTTGGAGTCTCACTAATGAGCTGCAGACCAAGAAAACTATTGCTGTTCTGGGAATCATTTCCAGTAACAAACGCGAGCAAATCCTAGGCTGGTGATTTGAAAAATCAGTGACATTTCTCTGAGAAAATTATTCACTTAGTTCTGCTAATGAAAGAGCGACAGCTTACTGTCAGAAACAGAGTGGGCAGCATGGCATAGTGGTTAGGGTGACGCGCTAGAAGATCTGGGTTCAACTCCCTATTCTGCCCCTGTGACACCTTGGGCAAGTCATGTAGGCTCAGATTCCCACAGGCATTTAGGCACCTAACTCCCTTTGAAACCGATGGGAATTGGGCACTTAAATACTTCTGAGGATCCGGGCCTTAGTCTCTCTGTGCCTCAGTTTTCCATCTGTAAAATGGGGATTTAAATACATTAAAGACTGCGTGGCTCTTGGATGCTCTGGTGATAGGTGCCACATATCTCCCTAAGGTTGTGAGATACACTCGAAGCCCCACCCTAGCAATTCAGTTCTTCTTAGCCGTCTGGGACACTGCTTTCAAATACACTCTCTGGTCTACCCCGGTAACTCCTATGCACCCTCCCTTCTAGGGTTCACCTTGACCAGTTAACATGGGTTAAAAGTACACCTGCCTTACCTTCGCTAGGATTTGAAGACAGCTTTGTTAATAGGTTAAAAACACACTTTTATTCCTAGTGAAGACACATGTTTCTAAGTACGTAGCCGTAGCTTGTGCATGGATAATGTGATGCATACAACAGTGTGATGCTTGCTGGACTACGTATGCTCTGCATGATCCTTTCTCTCATGTGTTCTTTCCATCCTCCACGTGCGTTTTCGCACAGAGGCCCGGAGCAGATGCTTTCTCTCCTCATTACAGGGGAAGTCTTTCTAATGACACGCAGCTACCTGAAGAGGGAGGAAATGCAAAGCCTCTGGGGTATATAGAATTGGACCGAGCTCTCCGCTGCTCTGATGGAGCCACTCGGAAGCAAAGTGCAGGAGGAAGAGAGTGTAAGTGGCTCTCCAGGCAACCGACTTTCCTGTCAGTGCCTCGTTAGCTTGCCCAGCATCACAAATGATTTCCTTGTGGACACGCACCAGAAAATCTGTTTGATCCAAAACATGCCCCCTACAGCCCCCTCCCCTCACCGCAAAATCCAAGTGGCAAGAGACTAGACTAGAACAGAAGCTGGCAAAACTGGACATCATAAAAACTCAGTGATGTCCCTGGGGCCAGGACTCTACCCTCCATGTTTGGAACTCAACGAGAACTGGGCTTTGTCTGAGGTTCTGAACGGGAAAGAGCCAAAATATCATGAGACAGGCTGAGCCCAAACGTACTGGCAGGCCTGGGCAGAACCAGGAAGCCCTGGAAATCTTAGGGGAGACCCAATAGGAGCCCTAGATAAGGATATTAGGTATGGCCCCATGCGTCTCCGCAGTGCCGGGCCTTCTGCAAGTGGCTCTCGGTTCTTTGCTGTAGCAGCTGGGTTGTTCAGTGTGGTCCTGTTGTTGCATGGGAGAGCCTGCTACTGTGGTTGGAACGAATCTTGTGGCTTTAGAAAGCACCGGACGTCTAGAGCTGGCGGGACTGAAGGGTGGGACTCATTCCCAGATCACGGCCAAGCCTGGCTGTAAAATGCTGGAAGGACTTTGGGCGAGACATGAAAGTATCTGGTTAAGTAAGTCTGGGCTCTAGAACACGTGTTCTGGTTTTATTTCATATGTAACCGTCTGGTTCCAACCCGTCTCCTCACTATCACTCGACTCTCGCAACTTGGTTAAAGAAACTTTTGCTCGTTTCCATGACGAGCACGTCTAAGGGCGGTGGGTTCGGTGGAGCCGGGAGCTGAGGTGGGCCCGATGAACTGGGTCTTTGGGGGCAGCGAATCTGTGCAGACTATGAGTTCGCAGTGATGTAGCCGTGTCGGTCCCAGGAGGTGAGAGAGACAAGGTGGGTGTGTGGATGTCCAATACGATAGGGGATGCACCTCCAGGGACACGCTTTGAGGGCTCAGGCGTTGGAGTGTACCTAGTGCTAACCCGCCGAGAGACAACCGGGCCTCTGTAGGCCTAGAGGGAAGTGCTTGTGTTCTCCGTGGCTGGTAGAGTTGGGGAGCTGACCCCCGGCAGGCACAGACGAGGCTACTTAAGGGTGGGGGCTAGCGCAGTGCCTCACAACCCTTGCCCCACCCCCGGGAAGCATCACACAGGGCACTGGCAGGGGTGTGATGGGGACCAAGATCTGGAATAAGGGTGGGGTGCGGCAGGCAAGAGTTGGGTGCATTGGCAGAGGAGGGGAGAGGGTGGGCTTGCATTGTGCTGGCCCATCCCATGTCTAGTCTCTTATTTCCACTCCCCGTCCTTTCACCCTCGGAGAGTTCACCAGGACATAAGGGGTGCCGTGGTGAGTCAGACCGAGGCCCATCTACTCCCACGTCCTGTCTCCGGCAGTAGCCAGAGCCAGCTGCTCCGGAGGAAAGCCCTGCAGCAGGCAGGTCTGAGGTAATCTGGGGAAAGCACCTCCGATCCCCCAAGAGGTAGAGATTGACTCTGATCCTGATGCAGGAGGGCTTACAATCCCCTTTCCAAACTCCTGTTAGGAAATACCCCAGGGGGATTTTCAATGGCCTCATCTAATGTCGGGAGCGGGAGGGGGACCAGCCTCAGCTTTGTTCTCATTAGCAGGAGCAATTTGATGGTTTGGCCCCACATTCTCCAGCCCTTTTCAAACAAACATCCCCACCCCAGTGATGCTTGTATCCCAAATCCCGCCCCCAAATCCCACCAAGCCAGTACCACAGGCCCAACCCAAACCATCCTATGTAGAGGAGCTCCTCTAAGCCCTGAAGCTCCCCACACTTCCCCCTCCTTTACCCACCAGTCCAAGCACCCGAGGTTTATCTAGGTCCACCAGATGATTTGAGAGGTCTTGGAACAACCTACCAGTAGGAGGAGGGGGGGCAAACAATGTAACTAGCTGGAAGACGGAGCTCGATAAGTTTATGAACAGGATGAAATGACAGGGTCGCCTAAAACAGCAGGGTACTGGACTCAGTGCCCCAGAGCTGTGTTCCTATGAATCCTGCCTATTTTAATGACGCCAATGAGCAAGGGTTTAATTGCAAAACTTCTGCCCGTTCTGTTCCCTTGGATTTGAGTGATGGGTGGAAAGGAACCCAGGTCTCCTGATTTAGGCTCCTCTCCAACGTGGGAGTGTCCTTTCCAGCATAGCAGGACAAAAATAAAAGCCCTCGCCCCATCATTTACTGGAAGAGCACCCAGCAAAAGCACAGCGTGTTTCGGAGCCGGATTATCTTGGGCTCGCAATGAAACGTCCGATCCAATGTCGTTTCCAATCTCCGGTCCCTGGAAAGATCTCACCACTAAGCTGTGTTTGTTATTGGTGCTGTATCTGTTTCCTAGTGAGGTGCGCTAGCTAACGGGTCCTGGGCTGGCGGCCCCCCAAACCACAGAGTCGCTAACCATAACTCGGAGAGAGACATTTGAAAAAAACAACCCCCGTCTTCAAGGCTCCTGGCTGCCTGCACATTGTGCAGCGTGTTGAAAATCAAGCCCTCGGCTAGATCTCCTTGAAAGAAGCCCAAGCTGTATTCAACCGAACAGCTGGGCCAGAACTGTGTTCTCCTTGCAGAGGGCAGGAGTGGACGGATAGGCCAGAGGTGAGGATGTTAGCCTGGGCCTGGGGAAAGCCGTGTTCATTTCCCCTCTTTGCTAGAGCCTCCCTGTTTGACCTTGGGCAAGTCACTTAACTTCTGGGGGCCTCATCTGGAATATGGGGATAAGAGCACTTCCCTGCCTCACAGAATTAAAGCTTGTGAGATGCTACAATACCATGGGAGTGGGGATTATTTAGGTTTGTTTATGGTGCTCATCCCTGAGGCACCGGAGCTGTTCAGTCATTGGTGGATTCATCCTCCTAGCTAGGGTTGCCAGCCGTCCGGTTTTTACCTGGACAATCCGATGTTTGGCTTCTGTGTCTGGGTACCATTTAGGGTTACCAGGTGCCCGGCTTTCAGTCAAACAGGAGACCTGGCAGTGTCCAGTCAGATGTACTGACTGGATCTCAAAAGCTGAGTTACCGCAGGGCAGGGGAGGCGCTGGGTCATTAACCCGCCCCAGCCCCTGCTCAGCCAGGCAGGCTCCTTGTCAGGCTGCAGCAGCTCCCGTCCCAGCCTGGGAGCAGAGGGAGCCCAGCTAGGGGGGCGGGGGGAGAGGTGGAGACGATTCAGCAAGCGACGGCGGGAGGGGGAGAGAGGAGGGAGTGATGGGGTGGGGCCTTGGGGAAGAGGCGGAGCAGAGGCGGGGCCTTGGGGAAAGAGGCGGGGCAGGGCCGGGTCCTCAGCGGGGGGCCAGTTACTAGCAATTAGAAAGATGGCAACCCTCCTCCTAGCCCCCCTGTGGGGAAGTAGTATCATCCCCCTCTGTAAGCTCAGAGGGCCTCAGTCAAAGCCGACTGAAGTCCAAGGGTGTGTCTACCCTGCACTCGGCACGTCATCCCAAGTGAGCTTTGATCTAGCTAACTCAAATACCAATGGCAGGGAAGTCGCAGCAGCATGGGCTAGCCGCTCAAGCACCTACCCCGCATCTTCCAGCCATCACTGCTAGGATCTGTGCTAGCTAGATCAAAGCTAGCTCAGGTAAATGTCCACCTGCTGCAGTCACGCTTCTGCTTGCAGTGTAGACCCACCCTCCGGCAGTCTCTTGGTTGGTTCCGTGGGGTGCTGAATGAGGCCCACAGAGATGATGGCCACCCAGATGGCAGCAAAGCCAGGCACTGAACACAGATCTCCTGGCTTCCCGTCTAGCGCCTTAATCACATGACTATCCTTCCTCAGCATCTCAGCATGGAGCCAGCAGACCTGGGGGATGCTCAATCACCATGGCAATGCGTACTATATAAGTGTGTAGGCAGGGAAACGCACATCGCCAGTGCAGACAATCAGACACTGCAACTAATGCAGCATCCTTAGTTCCCACCCCCCTCCGAAAGTGATACTTAAGTCAAACACAAGCTATTGGGCTCGGTACAGGGGTATTGACTCAACACTGGGTGAAATGTTCAATCCAGGGGTATTCACTCAATACAGGGTGAAATTTTATGGCCTGTGCAAGACAGGAGGTCAGACTAGATGATCTAATCGTCCCTTCTGGCCTTAAACTCTATAAATCTCTGAATCAAAGCTGTTTGCCAGCTGTGCTAACCACAGTGATTTTCTCTTTAAACTCTGGCTGGGTTTAAATGGGAGGTGGAAGCGTTTTACAGTGCGTGCACTGCTGTGAGAAAATATAAAGGGAGCATTGCTTTGTGGAGTCCTGTCCTCGGGTACGGTCCCCAATCTCTTTGGCATCGGAGCGCAGTCAGGTACTCTCTCGCCACCTACAATGGAGCATGCGTATGTATGTTGGATGTGTGTGCGCCGACGTGTGTGGACACGTGCATGCCTCTTTATACATGTGTGTTCATTTGTGTGTCCATTCACGCGTGGGTAAGTTGTGCTAAAACTGGTTATCAAACAGACATTTTTCAGTATAGCATTTTTTAGCAGATTCTTTCCCTCCCCCCCCCACTATTTCCCACTGGAAAAAACTGCAGATGATTTTTTTTTCTGATCAGCTCTGCAGCCTGCCCAAGACAAAGTCTGACACTAGCTATTGCTAACAGCCCATCACTGTCACGAGCACTAAAGGAAAACAATATACTCCCATTGAGACCTACTGAGTTTTCACCAACCCCAGCAGAGACTCAGTTGCTGAACCTGATGCAGCTGCTACACACTGCAGAGCAGAGACAGTGGAGACTAAAGGGGACAGAAATCAAATGTGCTTGGGCCACTTTTTTTTTCCACTTTGATTCTGCAGTTGCCAATTTCAGTTGGGGCCAGGAGCAAAAGTAACCAAAAAAAAAAAAAAACCCATGAGAAAGAACTGCTCTTGTGGAATTTCTGGCTCCCTGAATCCGGGAAGTACTGGACATTGCAAAATATTTCCTGCCTGATTTCTTGATCAGAGAGATTTGGATCCAATTCAGCTGAACTCTGGTAAGTGTTCAAAATGGATTCTTATCTGAACTGGAACCTCTGAAATTTGCGAGATCTACACAGTGCCATCTTCAAGACTTTAAGCTTAATCTACACTTTTTTTAATCCAGAGAATAATATGCATTAGACACAGAAAATACAGATTAGGGTATCCTGCCTTTTCTTCCACATTACAAGATTGTTTGCTATGTTGTGTTTTCCATCACTGGGGCGGAGACAAAACATCAGTCTGGATCCAAACTCTTCCAAAGTTCAAGAGTGGTTGGATTTGGGTTTTTCATAGATTTGAAGGACCTCTGTGATCTTCTAAATCTGACTTCCTGCATAACATAGGCCATAGAGTATCATCCAGTGATTACTGCCTGGAGCCCAATAGCTTCTGGGTGGATTTCTGTCTTTCAGAAAGACATCTGAGCCAGTCTTTTGAGTTGGTTCCTGTTAAAGCCAGGAGTCTGTCATGAAGGTCAGACCCAGCTATAAACTTTTTTCCAAATTCGGGGTTGGTTGGATCTGATGTTTTGATTCTTAGTGGTTTGTCCTGTCTTGTCTTCAATGTGCTGGGTTTTCCAGCACTTCCAGTGGAAGACTGTTCCACAGGCCAACAGAATGTGTCAGGAAATTTTCGTTTACATCCCAACTAAACATCTCTTCCCTTGGACCCACCCTAGAAGATCCCCATGTGGGATGTCCCTGTAGGTTGGGATCTTTAAAGAGGCCTGAAAACCTCAACTGGAGGTGGGCACTTTTACAAACCCCAACTACAGCTGATTATATGTGGGTGTCACAAAATAAAAGCTAGAGTAACACTGATTCAGCAAGAATCAGACCTAGAAAGAGAGGCACCAGCAGTATCTTGGCTCTAATGGTGCAGATATGGCTGTCCTAACCGTAGCAACAACGGATGTCACTTATCTAACTGTAACCCACTGGTGAGTGTGTGTTACCTAGCTCTAGGCAAAACCCCATTGCTACTCAACTCAACATTCCTCCAGCTGGAACAGAGGCAGTGTAAAAATGGCCCCTTCTTGCCCATCAGACCTGGGGCATTCAGTCAGAGATGTTCACGTTGGTGATACAAATTATTCCCTGATTCTGTGAGTCCCACAAAGTCAACATCGCTGTGGGGAGGGAGCACACGCCGAAGGCAATGGGCTTTCACTAGGGTATAGTCTGAATCATAGAATCATAGAATCGTAGAATATCAGGGTTGGAAGGGACCTCAAGAGGTCATCTAGTCCAACCCCCTGCTCAAGTGATGTCATGCAATAGCCTAATTTAGGACCTAATTTAGCCCCCAGAACCTTTAACGCTAATGAGAAGGCACCGGAAGGAGAGAACTAGAGGCTGGTTGAAAACAGGACATTTGTGAAAATTTTCATGAACATTTCATCCCTTTTTTTATTTTTTTGGGGCCAAAATTCAAAGTTTTGATTTAAAAAATGCCATCAAGCTTTGCCAGTAGGAAATATTTTCCAAGAGGCCTACAGCGGATTGAGAAACAGCACAAAGATTCTGGGCCCGCTGTTTCCCCTCAAACTTTGGACATTTCGATGAAACATTTCATTCCCCCAAATATCACATTTTGGAAGCTTTCAGCCAGTTCCAGAAGGAACCCGGCTCGACACCTGGGAGGAAGGGGGGGGGGGAATCTGTAGAGCTGGCAAAGCTAGAAAAAACAGAGCATGCTTCATCTGGAGTCAGGAAGAGGCAATAAATATTGGAACCGACAATGCTATTTTTACAGTCCTGTCACAGGGCAGAGCCGTGGTTTAAAAGGGGTGAGTAGGAAGTGAAGCAGATAAGGGAGCTCAAGGGATAAACTTTGACTGAATAACTGCTGGCACTAAAAGAATGGGTCAGACTCTGAGGTCTTGACTTAGATTTCCCCGAGTCCATATTGAGGCAAAACTACCGTTATTTCGGTGAGAGGGTGGGGTTGGGATTGGTTCCACGAGCAGTCTGCTTTTCTTTCACACACGGCCTCGGGAAGCTTTCTGTCCTTCCAGGGAAACACTGACCGCACACCTATCTCTTTGACGGGAATTTTTGGGATGAACTCCAACCGTGCTGCGAGCTGGTGGGATGCCAGGGCATTACTAACAACATCTGGCAAGAGGGCAAACAGGCTAGCCTAACAAATTAAAAAAACAAACCCTCTTGTGTTAGAACAATTCGATGTTGTTGGCGTATCGCAGCCTAGTTCTGGTGCCAAGAACATCCAAATCAGGTAGATCATTGGCTTTATTCTGCGGGCAGTTTTGATTGTATAAGAATTTAATACTAATGTGTTTGGAGACGTGAGCGTGAAGCTGAATTTCCACAGTTCTCCTATAATGTCTGGGATCTCCAAGCCAAACACCATGTGATTGTATCAGGTAGAGTGGGGAAGGAACAATAGGATTACCTGGCAGGAGATCTTTTCCACCGCATGTGCCAAGGAGACCTGCCTTTTATCCCCTTGGCCTTCCCAAAAGAGAGAGATCAAATGCTTTGCTGTCTTAAGGATTATGCTGGGAATAGAACATGATGGAAGACTTCAGACAGTGGATGAGGTAGCCCGGTGGGGACGCAATCGGAGCGGAAGGGAGGCTCTGCTGAAAAATAAGAAAGGAAGGTGATACCATTGATGGTTTAAGGCCTGAGCGGTTTGCTCTATGCTCTGAGGTCCCGCTCAGGTTCTGAGGGTAAGTGAGATTAGTGATTTTATCCCTGCTTCTCCACATCATAACCCGCCGATGCTCAGGTTAGCACAATTCCGGAAAGTCTCAAGGCCCAGTGTCTTACGCCAGGCATTGGCTGAAGTACAGAGAAGGAATTTACAACAACCAGGAGAGAAGTCAGATCCTCCTGCCCCACAGGCACAGGACCCCTAACTCTTGCGCTTCAGGAGAGTTGATCTGAGCAGTATAGGGCCTATGGCACACAGTTGAGCACTTCTAAATTGGTCCAATGAGGCACACGCACCTCCATGCTGTTGGTCAGTTCATTGCAATGCCCTAAACGAACCACTGCGGGGTTGTTCTTTATGAGACTGTTGTCCTAGGTGGCTAGTGCAGCAAAAGCACTCATGAAGTCAATAACAGCCACCGTAGTCCAACAGAGAGCTCACCCAGCCTGGGCTCTAAGGTCTTTAATGCCTGGTCCTTCACTGGAAGAGAAGGACTGCTCTGTGCAGCGAGTGCAGGTCAGGTCCCGCTCAAGTCCCTTTCCCACAGGAAGTTACAGGAATAGTATTGGCTGAGTGTTCAGACAAGCGGCTCTTACAGGCATGGCTGATTTCTGCTTTCTGCCTAACTTTGTTTGTTCGACTGTTGCCTCATTTACCCAACCCACAACAACCCAGTTTATCTGCTGTGTCCCCAGTTGCCTTTTGTCTGGCATGCAGCTGGTGGGCTCCCTGGGGCAGGGAGTACGTTCCGTGTTATGGGTCTGTGTCACAGAGTCAAGGTTTCTTCCCTGGAACCAGATCTTTGAGAAAGAGCCACCACATTGAAAATACTCAAAAACTTCTCCCATAGACAAACCTGTCGACCCCAATCTACACCCCGCCCCCTCCCAGCTCAGCCCCCATGGTCCCCTCCATTCAATACCCGCCCCTACTCCCGCACTCAGAAACACCTCCTCTCCCCCCAACCCACGCACCTGACTCCAACCCACCTCCCTCACTTATCTCAAAAACTCCCCCGGGCCAGGCTCAGAGCCGCCCGGCCCTCCCAACTTCCCTCCAGTCCCATGTATCCTTCCTGGGCTGAAATCTGCTCTCTGCCAATTGGGCCAACCCCCGGTCTCCCAGCTGGGCCAGCCCCTGGTATGCTGTATTGCATGCTATGATACAGGGATTCACTTTCTAGAGACTTGGCTGAGACCCCGTTCCCATCCCAGGCTTCTGCACCTTCAAAGACGCACAGACAGCTGGCTACTGATGGTTCCCTGGTCGTCTGTCTCCGTAGGGAGACCAAGGATTGAACAGGAATGGAGACTGACAGAACTACTCTCTCTACCTATTGGTTTCCACGCTTACTTACAAATATTATTATTTATTATCTGTTTGTATTGAGGTAGCACCTAGAAGTCCCAGTCCTGGACCACAAACCTACTGCGCTCGTTGTTGTACAAACACAGAATTATCTCTCTGGATCTGTGGTTCTCAACCCGCGGGCCACTTGCAGCCCAATCAGCACACAGCTGCAGCCCATGTGACATCCTCAGGGCCACACAGGTAGTGTGTGTGTGTGTATATATATATATACACACAGCAATATATATTGATGCAGCCCACAAAACACATACAGAGCTGCATAGGCAGCCCACAGCGGTAAATAGGTTGAGAACCGCTGCGCTAAACACGTCCACCACACCCATCACCAAGACGTCTCAGTACATCTGCAGATGTATCTTTCTCTCTCCCAGGAGTGGGTAACTGAATGCGTGGCTGTCTCAACACGGATGTGTCGCGGGGGATCTCAGAGTAGAAGGGGCCAATGGCATGCCTAGAAAACCAGCCAGCCCATTCAATGGAGTAGCTGAGCGGTGAGAGGTATATCAATGTTCTGTTATTTTTCCTGCAAAAATTAAACTGCCTTCCCACCAGGCGTGAAAGTCCCCTCTTCCCAGAACACCCGACGGATGGAAAATCTTTTCCGAGCCACGCTGATGCTCTTTAAATATAAATATCATTTGAACGGGAGGACTGGGGAGACAGACAGAATGTCAATGAGTGGGAAATGACCTTTCCCTTCTATGGCTCTGTGTAGCTGTTCATGCCTACGGATGCAAGGAGAGCTCCGATGTCTTGTTACGCTGAGGCAGAGAAAGAAAGCGTACGCCGGTCCAAAATATCTAGGTGGCACAGAGTTCTGGCCCTGGTCTCCAGCCTGGAGTTTGTTTATGAGACACTGCGGCACCAGGATTTTTGTGTGTATTTGTGAGAGAGGTTTTCCCTTTTGGGGTGAGGGGTAGGCAGGCGAGTTAGGGGGTTTATTAATGATTATTATTTATTTATTATTACAACAATTATTTCTTTATTATTACAAATATTTTCTGAAACCAGGAAAGTTTTCCTGGTTATTTCTGGCCCAGGGCCGCTTTCCAAGATATTCAGTCTCAGGGTGGAAAATGCAGACTGTGATTTCATTACAGGCTCAGAGACGAAGGAGAAAATGTCAGCTCGCTGGGTGGAATTGACCCTACCGGTTAAAATGGAAAGTGTGTGACCAAACCGCAGGGTGATTCAGGCGGCAGCGTTCCTCCAGAGAAGGTGCTGCACCAACTGATCCGTCCCCCAGTCTAGTGCGAGGGGGCGCAGTAGGCTCGCTCTTTACGGAGCGGCTGCTAATCTTAGTGCCCCAGGGCGGTTCTAGGGACAGGGTGCTGCAGGTGATTCAACGAGGGGTGTTCTTCACTGAGACACTATTGCCCCCAGGGTGCGGGGTGGGGCTGTTCTGCAGGAACTAGTCCAGGGGGAGCAGTGAGCAGTCAGTGCTGAAAGCAATGTGATTTTGCAGGGGTATTCCAGGGGAGCTGCCGCCTGACACACTCGGCGGAAGGAAAAAGGTCAGCTAGGAAAGAGGGGCAGTGAGTTTAGACCTCCGAGGGCTGCCTAGAGAAGCCACTCCAGCTCTGGTACTGATGGAACCAACAAGACTCAGTGGCTAGAAGCACTGGGAGCAGGGCTGAATTTAGAGACAGGTGACCCACGCAACTGCCTGGGGTGCCGAGCTCAGCACACTGTTTTTGTGGCCAGTGACAAAAGGGAAAATAGAATGAAGTAACATGTTGCAGGTATCCCATAGGTGGATTCATTGTTCGCTGACCTCCTAGAATGTTCTGGATCTCTGTGGAATCCCATGGAACCTTCCAGACTTGCCGAGAATGACATTTTCCTCGACTCTCCTAGCGTGTTGTCAGCCAGGCCCTCGCCGGTATACAAGAGGCGGGGCGTCGCCAGTCAGTCAGTGAGATATAAGAACGAAGTGAAGTGAAGTGAGTGCCCAGCTGCGATAGTGTGAACCTTGTTTCCTGGACACAAATCAGACGTCAAGAATTATAACATTCAAAAACCAGTCGGAAAGCAATTCAACCTCCCTGGTCACTCGATTACAGACCTCAAAGTCGCAATACTCCAACAAAAAAACTTCAAAAACAGACTCCAACGAGAAACTGTAGAATTGGAATTAATTTGCAAACTGGACACCATTAAATTAGGCTTGAATAAAGACTGGGAGTGGATGAGTCATTACACAAGCTAATTTCCCCATGCTAATTTTCCCCCTACTGTTACTCACAGCTTCTTGTCAACTGTTGGAAATGTGCCATCCTGATTATCACTACAAAAGTTTTTATCTCCTGCTGATAATATCCCACCTTAATTGATTACTCTCGTTAGAGTTGGTATGGCAACACCCATTTTTTCATGTTCTCTGTGTATATATCTCTTCCTACTGTATTTTCCACTGCACGCATCCGATGAAACGGGTTTTAGCCCACGAAAGCTTATGCCCAAATACATTTGTTAGTCTCTAAGGTGCCACAAGGATTCCTCGTTCTTTTTGCTGATACAGACTAACACGGCTACCCCTCTGAAACTTGTTTCATTGTGCAATTGTGAAAGCGCACTTGTGTCTTAAGACTTGAAGAGTGTAAGCAGCGACTAATAGAGGACATATTTAATGAGACGCTGTGCTTCAGTTCGCAAGGGCAAAGGCGAGAAAAGTGACCTGTTGAGCTAAAGGGCCCCTGTGGTAATACTATTTAATACTGGTCCACCCAATGTCGGTGCATAGTTCAATTTCTATAAGCTTAGAGGAAACAATTTTTGTTATTTGCTTATATATGGCATGAATAAATACAGGTTTACCGATCCTAGTGTGCAACTTTATCGTCTAATATGACAGGGTTAAATCATGCATGCAAACCGTGCATCAAAGTCTACATTAACAACAAGGAGTCTGGTGGCACCTTAAAGACTAACAGATTTATTTGAGCATAAGCTTTCGTGGGTAAAAACCTCACTTCTTCAGATGTATAGAGTGAAAGTTACAGATGCAGGCATTATATACTGACACATGGAGAGCAGGGAGTTACTTCCCAAGTGGAGAACCAGTGTTGACAGGGCCAATTCAATCAGGGTGGATGTAGTCCACTCCCAATAATAGATGAGGAGGTGTCAATTCCAGGAGAGGAAAAGATGCTTCTGTAATGAGCCAGCCACTCCCAGTCCTTATTCAAGCCCAGATTAATGGTGTTAAATTTGCAAATGAATTTTAGTTCTGCAGTTTCTCTTTGAAGTCTGTTTCTGAAGTTTTTTTGTTCAATGATAGTGACTTTTAAATCTGTAATAGAATGACCAGGGAGATTGAAGTGTTCACTTACTGGCTTATGTATGTTACCATTCCTGATGTCCGATTTGTGTCCATTTATTCTTTTCCGGAGGGACTGTCCGGTTTGGCCAATGTACATGGCAGAGGGGCATTGCTGGCACATGCTGGCATATATAACATTAGTGGATGTGCAGGTGAATGAGCCCTTGATGGTGTGGCTAATGTGGTTGGGTCCTCTGATGGTGTCGCCAGAGTAGATATGGGGACAGAGTAGGCAACGAGGTTTGCTACAGGGATTGGTTCCTGGGTTGGTGTTTCTGTGGTGTGGTGTGTAGTTGCTGGTGAGTATTTGCTTCAGGTTGGGGGGTTGTCTGTAAGCGAGGACTGGCCTGCCTCCCAAGGTCTGTGAGAGTGAGGGATCATTTTCCAGGATAGGTTGTAGATCGTGGATAATGCGCTGGAGAGGTTTTAGCTGGGGGCTGTATGTGATGGCCAGTGGTGTTCTGTTATTGTCCTTGTTGGGCCTACATTGAAATTGAAATTGGCTACAAATGCAATAAAAAATAAGGTATTCAAAAGTTTAACCAATGGCGGGGTGAGGGCTCCAAAGACTCTCCTTACCCGGGACGCCATTTGGTCTAGAGCTGGCACTGAGAGGCAGTAGCCAATCAGCACCCACCAAGCAAGTTTAAAAGGCTTACCTGCTTATTCTAAGGGGGGGTGTTGGATGGAGCTGGGTCAGGAGAGGCCCTTTCCCAGTCTTAACCCAAAACACCCAAGTCAGGGCCTTGCAATCACATTCCACCTTCGGTTAAAGCCAGCAACAAGCTGTTTGCTTTTCTTGTGGCATTAAGACACCCAGGCGGCCAGTTCTGAGTTGGATTTTGATTAACTGTAGCAGGACTGGCAATGAGACAACCATGGGTTGTTGTTTTTTGAGGCCAGGCCAAATTCAGTCTGGGTAACCGCATTCTGCCATATTTGCTGATGGAGCAAAGCCTAGAGCAATAGTAAAGGAGGGAGAAAAAACAATAATCAGAAAAGAGAGGCAGAGCTATCATTTATCTTTTAGAAGGACCTTGATTCTCAGATTCCAAATGATGGAAGCTGCTCCAGTGGTTAATTACTCTCACTGTTGAAAATTTGCACCTTCTTTGGCCACCAGCCACTGGCTCCTGGTAAATTTCAGTGGAATCCCGGGTGGCTTTGCTAGCCCCACCCAGGGGAGAAGAGAGCAGTGAACCCATCCTGCTTACCCAGCAGATAGACCCCAGCAGCTGGTAAGTACTGGGGCCCTCTGGCTGGGGTGGGGTCCCCAGATCATTGCACATGGCTCTCCATGTTGGAGGATAGGTCCACCAATGGCTATTGGCCAAGATGGTCAGGGACGTAACCCCATGCTCCGGGTGTCCCTATAAGCGCCAGCTGCCAGAAGCTAGGAGTGGACGACAAGGGATGGATCACTCGATAGTTGCCCTGTCCTGTTCATTCCCTCTGAGGCATCTGGCACTGGCCACTGTCGGAAGACAGGATACTGGGCTGGATGGACCAGTCTGGCTGTTCTTACATAAAGAGTCACAATGCCAAACTGTGTGGGGCCAGTGGCATGGTGCGCCTACGGCACAGGATTGCCTTCCCTCACAGTGAGACTCAGGGATATTGGGGGTCAGTCTGGAAACCCAGCCCTCAAACACGCCCCCTCCCATACTGTATGCTATTAAATCACTGCCCCCACATCACGTTGGGTTCCCATTCACGCACTGAGCAGGCCTGGCCCTGCTTAGCATGCGAGACCTACCAAGATCCCCCCAGTGGGGGGATATGACTACAGGGGCATCTGTACAGGTGCTGGGGAATAGCCCCGTGGGTGTGTTAAAAGGAAAGGGTGAAAAGCTAACGGGTCGGATCACGGCCGCAGAGACTGCAGGCAAACGCTGGGACAAGAAGGAGGCCCCAGCGTCTACAGAGCTGAACAACAGAGCCTTAGGCCAGGGCCGGTGTAGGGTGAGTTGAGGACATGATGCAGCATGTGTGGTCTGATTGGGCTTTAGCTCGATCTTACATAAAACACCCCCAACCGCGCAGTCATTTGACGAGGGAGTGGAGCAAATGCTACCATAACCTTTCGATGGCTTAAATGCAGCCGGGCCGAGGAAGCAACTCTCACACATTGCTGGAATGGGGTTTTTCCTCCGGGGAGTTTGCAGTAGGGACCCAGCTGGTCTCCAGATGGTGGGGAGGTGGCTGGGGTGAGTCATGTCTTTGCAAGGCTGGGATCGGAAAGAGAAGCACAAAAGGCTTTGTTGAGGACACTAGAGGGATAAGGCAGGGTGACGGGGTCACCATATTTGGATGGGTAAAGCACGTGACATATTCCCCGTGAATGGGACATTTGCTTGGCAGGATGAGCCACAGCCCATGTAGCTTCTGCTTCCCATCCACGAACCACGTCATCTTGTTTTGGAAAGACTGTGCAAAATTGTAGAGATGGTTTTCAGAGAGGCCAGCAAAATGAAATACCTTGCCCCTGTCAGCCTGGCCCTGTTATCACACTGCCTAGCTTTGGCCTATCCCAAAGGAAAGGCCAGCGACAGGCACACACAGGAAGCTGGAACGGGGAGGGCGGAAAAGCCACTTCCTCTCCGGGCTGCCGGGCAATTTTCACACGGTTGCTCCTGGCCCAAGACAGGAGGCGAGCGCCAGGGATCCTGAGCCAGATGACGAAGTGTGTGGGGTATAAGAGTGTATAAGCAGGTTTCCATCCAGAGCCAGCATGACAATGGGGAGGCATATGCCTGCCTGTCATTGTCCCACGGATCTTCTGTGGGCTGTTTATGGCTGGCCTTCTTAGCAGATGTGGAAGTTGACGGGGGGTGGGGGGAAGAGGGAGAAATTATCCAGGCCCTTGTCTGCTGCGGGGCAGTTCAAACAGCAGCTTGCATTGTGTTCCCAGCCCTGTCGGGCTAACGGTTCAAACTGGAGCCGGCTGGGTGGAATTTAAAGGCTCTGGGATTGTAAAGCCATTATTGTTGTCACCCGCAAATAAGTTACGTAGGTGCCTAAATATGGATACAAGGGACAAACCATAGGCACCGGGGATGGACTACGTTGGCCTAGGTGATTCATATCCCAGTCATCTCCATGGAGCCATATCTCCAGCCCTGACCAAACATGACCACGTAGGTCGGCCAGTAGCTCCCGATCCCTCTGTCTACACGGCCGCCAGCTCTACTGCACCTTCCATTTCCCACCATCTCCACTCGCTACTGAAACAAAGTCGAGGGTCCATTCTCATAGTGGCCCATTGTCACTGTAGCTTCTTTGCAGCCTTCCAGGTGTGCCCTTCCGGCGTCTCCAGATATGTCCTCGCTAATGGCTTTGTATTGACTTCTGTGTCCCAGTGTGGCACCAGTCATCGACCTGGTCTAGGTGTAGGCAGGAGCAAAAAGCAGACAGGGCCCTGTGTGGTTTCTGCCCAGGAGTGTTCTTTATTCATGATACCTGGAGAATGACACAGAGAATCAGCATTACTTCTAGGGAAAAAAACGAGGAGTCCTCGTGGCACCTTAGAGACTAAGAAATGTATTTGGGCATAAGCTTTCGTGGGCTAGAACCCACTGCATCGGATGTAGGAAGTGAAAAACGCAGGAGCAGGTGTAAATACATGAAAGGATGGGGGTTGCGTTACCAAGTCTGAGGTCAGTCTAACGAGAGAAATCAATTAACAGCAGGAACCAAGGGAGGAAAAATAGCTTCACGATATCTTGCCTAAGAAGCTCCAAAATGTTAGGAACAGGTTTAACTGATGTGCCTGCCCCGTTCTCTGGATCATTTCAGTTACTCTCAGCCTAGAGCAGTGGGTGCACACAGCCCCGCTCCGCCCCCAGTTCTGCTCCGTCCTTGTCCCCGACCGCAGCTCCGCTCCCGGCCCCATCCCCAGCCTTGGCACCCGACTGCAGCCCGGCCACGGCTTCCACTCCGGGATCCGGCCCCTGGCTGTGGCTCTGTTCCCGGCACCAGCCCCACTCCTGGTCCCAGACCCGCCTCCAGCTGTGGCCCCAGCCTCGGCTCCCTTGCCCCTGTCCGTGCCCCCTCCTCCCCCTGGGAGCCATGGCCTTGCTTCCGACACCAGCTCGGTGTGGGGGCGTGGACACGGGTAAAGGGGGCGCGACCGTGAAAAGTTTGGGGACTGCTGGCCTGGAGGATGAGAATGGAACATGCCTGGACATTGAACTTGCTTTCCATGATTAGGTCAGGCCCTTTGAGGCATATTAGGGGCATGTGAGGTAGGGACGTTTATTCAGGCCAGACCTACCCTAAGATCAGTGGTTCTCAACTAGGGGTATGCAGGAGGTAAATCAACTCCTCTAGATATTTGCCTAGTTTTACAACAGGCTACATAAAAAGCACCAGCGAAGTCAGTACAAACTAAAATTTCATACAGACAATGACTTGTTTATACTGCTCTGTCTACAATACACTGACATGTAAGTACAATATTTATATTCCAATGGATTGATTTTATAATTAGACGGTAAAAATGAGAAAGTCAGCAATTGTTCAGTACTAGTGTGGCTGGGACACTGTGGTATTTTGATGTCTGGTTTTGTAAGCAAGTTGTTTTAAAGTGAGGTGAAACTTGGGGGCACGCAAGACAAATCAGGCTCCTGCAAGGGGGTACAGTCGTCTGGAAAGGTTGAGAGCCATTGCTTCAGCCTCCAGAGATCTCAACCCCTGACCAGCACAAATAAAGGCAAGCCCAGATACCCTGCAGATGGGTGAGGTATAAAACTCCATATAAAAGAGAACTTTCAGGCTGTGGCTCTTCCCGCCCGCCATGTTGTGTAGCTTGACCTTACTGGAAAGCCACAGACCAACTCCCATTTCCTGTGGTGGAGAGAGGCAGAAGCTATGGGTTCTGCAGCAGGAAGATGTCCTCAAGGGAAGGCTTTGGTACGTCTGTTTTGGGAGCCATTTGCCAGCTGGCTGGCTCATTGCACTATATAAAAGAGCTTGACGGTGCCTACCAGAGGAGCTCTGAGCTCACCTTATGCCGTGGTTGGACTGGTGTCCACCTTGGCTCCCTCAGCAGGAAGACCAGGATTCTTCTTGCAAGTGCCGGATTTAGCACCTTGCTTCTTCTCCCGTTTAATGCTCCATCCTTCGACCTCGCCTCTCTTAGAATCATAGAATCATAGAATATCAGGGTTGGAAGGGACCTCAGGAGGCCATCTAGTCCCACCCCCTGCTCAAAGCAGGACCAACCCCAACTAAATCATCCCAGCCAGGGCTTTGTCAAGCCTGACCTTAAAAACCTCTAAGGAAGGAGATTCCACCACCTCCCTAGGTAACCCATTCCAGTGCTTCACCACCCTCCTAGTGAAAACGTTTTTCCTAATATCCAACCTAAACCTGCCCCACTGCAACTTGAGACCATTACTCCTTGTTCTGTCATCTGCCACCACTGAGAACAGTCTAGATCCATCCTCTTTGGAACCCCCTTTCAGGTAGTTGAAAGCAGCTATTAAATCCCCCCTCATTCTTCTCTTCTGCAGACTAAATAAGCCCAGTTCCCTCAGCCTCTCCTCATAAGTCATGTGCTCCAGCCTCCTAATAATTTTTGTTGCCCTCCGCTGCACTCTTTCCAATTTTTCCACATCCTTCTTGTAGTGTGGGGCCCAAAACTGGACACAGTACTCCAGATGAGGCCTCACCAATGCCGAATAGAGGGGAATGATCACATCCCTCGATCTGCTGGCAATGTCCCTACTTATACAGCCCAAAATGCCGTTAGCCTTCTTGGCAACGTTAGCCTTCGTGGGAGTTTCTGACCCCTGCTCGGTCACACAACAGCGCCCTCCCCTTGGTCACATGCATCTCCTGGCTGACTCAGTGCGTTGGCCCCCTGAATAACCACCTACAGACCCTTGCTCCAAATCACTCTGCTCTAGCAAAATACAATGAAAGGATCCTAATCCACCAACATGGCCAATCTCGCCTCAGCAGGGGATGGCTACTGCCCTTTGCGATGGGGGCAGAGGTGGAGATGACACTTAGTCTTTGCCCCCAAAGAGCTGGCAATATAAATATCCAAGGGAGGATTATTATCCCCATTGTACAGATGGGGAAACTGAGGCACGGCGATTAAGTGATTTGTCCTGATCTCCTTGCCAGTGCCTTAACAACAAAACCATTCTTCCTCTCCAATATTCACAAATCCTGAATGACAGAACCCTATAAAAATCCCCAAATCCAATCCGTTGCTCTTTGGGTCTGTCTCTGATTGTGTGTTTGTACAGCACCCAGCACAACAGGCCCAGATCTAGACTGAGTCTTCTGGGCACGACCGCAATAGAAGGAACGTATTATAATAATTGGCAAAATCACTGTCCAAATGATTTACCTTGGGCTAATACCCACTTGTCAGGGCTGGGGCTAAGTTTGTTAATACTGGTGCAGATTCCTGAAGAGAAGGCGCTATCCAAATGCAAAGTGTTATTGAAATTAAATAGTATTTTACTATCCCTGATTTGAGTGTTGAGCCTGTAGCAGGTTGGAAATATCATGTGCGTTACGGCTTGAAAAATGCCCGCAATTGTCCATGTGTTCCGAGCAATGTGCAAAACTCCCCTCTGCTCTGTAATGCTATGAACTCCAGTGGAACAGGACCGATGAGAGGGCTGGTTTGAACTCTCTGGCAAGAGACATGCGTGGAGAAGTAAATAGCCCACGAGTGCGATTCTTTACCGAGCAGCTGCTAAGGAGTAACTGGAAACAATTCACACTGTCAAGGAACTGCTAACAGGCCAACCTGTAGGCCAGTGCTCAAAGCCAGTCCATCTCCAAGCAAGCTGCAGCAAACCATAATGGAAAACAGCAGCAGCTGAGAAGTAATGGTGACCGTGCTCATGATGATCCTGAACAATAGGAAGGCTCTCAGTCATCAGCTACTGGTTTGGCAAGCACAGGTTCCCAGGAGTCGTGGCTATGAGTCGGTTTCAAAGGCAACAGAAGCATGCTGTCTCAACCGCTCATAAAGAGATGATGGATTCAGAGTCGAACTGAACCATGTGGGGGGCGAACAGAAGCACAGAACGTTGTACATACAGGAGGATCCTGTCCTGTGGCTGATGTTCAAAATAGGGAGAATATAAAGGAATCGATAGTGCTGCTGTCAAATTAAAGTAAGTAACTAGGGACGGGAGGAAAACGCCAGGTCTGAACATCTCCCCCATACTTTGGCAGAGTTTGGGATCCACTTTGTGTGTGGCCCGGTGGCAGCGTGCCATCTTGTGGAGGTATTTTACAGGAAGAGGCTAGAGATGGAGAAGCAAAGGCATGGCTCGAGGGATGGGGTCCTTTGCGTTCAGTCTAATCTCATCCATTACGTTGCTGGTGTAACAGTCAAATAGAAACCTGGGATTCCCTGCTTCCTACATGAATAGGTGGGTAAAATGGTTCTGATACCAGTCCCCATGGCCCAAGCCGGTGCCCATAGCCCAAACTGAACTTTCATTTAGACTAAAAAAATTCTGTTAACTTCTCCCCGCGCCCTCTTATCTTGACTTCACAATACAGCTGACTCTTCACTACCTGGTGCCTTTGGGGCACCTGCCATTGGCCACTGTCAGAAGACAGGATACTGGGCTTGATGGACCTTTGGTCTGACCCAGTACGGCCGTTCTTATGTTCTTAGTTCTGAAGGGGACTAGGAGAGGTGGAGAGGAAATGCTGTGAGGCAAAATGCTCCCCTCAAGGTATTTGTGGCCAAGCAGCAGCAAGAACCACGGGAGACTTCACCAGAAAGCCTGATCTGGTGGGATTTCCAGGCCAGTTTTTCAGAAGATTCAGATAAACTGCTCTTTGCATAGCAGGCCTGCTGGTGCTCGCAGGGAATCCCGCATGCAGAGCCGACACAGGGCACTGCCTTCGAAGTTTTGGTGTTTATCCCAAGATCTACAATCTCCAAAACTTTTGAGGTTCAACCATCACTTGATATTTTAACACAATCCTTTTGTGCCTGGTTACGATATCCACAAGTTGGGCAAATCCAGCTTCTCCGTCCCCTCAGTAGGTCTTACAGGAAGGGCCAAATTCTGCCTCATGTTGAGTTGTCCCTGTCTATGCAGGTAGTCCCATTGATTTCAGTAGGGCTACTCCTGGAGTAAGGAGTGCTCATCAGAAGGAAGGGCAGCCCAGCCAGGACCTATAGATTTCCCTCTCCTCTCGGGTATCATTATTCCCTGCATAGACATGACCTATCTTTTCTCCAGTTTGCAATCCAGAGCTCACGGGAACATAATCCAGCCTTCGCAATGTCTGCGAACTATTGGCATTGACTAGTCCCCAGTTTGGTTAGCTAAGTCATGTGGTATTGTTTTTGCTCCCCAGTTGGATAGGTGAATAGAACATAAGAACGGCCATACTGGGTCAGACCAAAGGTCCATCTAGCCCAGTATCCTGTCTTCCAACAATGGCCAATGCCAGGTGCCCCAGAGGGAATGAACAGAACAGGGAATCATCAAGTGATCCATCCCCTGTTGCCCATTCCTACCTTCTGGCAAACAGAGGCTAGGGACATCATCCCTGCCCATCCTGGCTAATAGCCATTGATGGACCTTAGATAGCAAATATCAAATGACAAATCTCCTTGCTCATGCACAAGGTCTCTTGCACGTCCGCACGTATATACAAGTGGATGTGAATACGGGGATTAATAAAGGGTGAAATTCACCCCATGCTAAAGATGTCGCATCACTCAAGTCCCATCTCAGCCCTGTTTAGAAGGGTGAAGTAGGACGTAAGTCGTGTGCTGGCCCCGTGCACTGGGAAATACAGAGCGGTGGGCTAGAATTTAGGAGACTGTGGTTCTGTTCCCAGCTCTGTCACTATCCTGCTGGGGGACTTGGGGCAAACTACTTTACCTCAGTTTCCCCAAAATGGGGTTAATGCTACTGACCACCTTTGTACAGTGCTTTGAGGTCAACTGATGAAAAGTGCTGGAGAAGAGCGAAGTATGATCATGACTTAGTGTGAACAAAAACTCCCCTGCCAAGATTCTCCAGTAAATTGGGGGCACCAATGACAGTCAAACCAAACAGCCCATGGGGACCCAAACGAATATTCACGAGCTCTCTTTTGCAGTCCTCAGCCAGCTCTCATTGTTATACAGAAGTCCCCGCAATGGACCGTTGCTCATAGGTAAAGCCAGCTGGCAACAGAATCAAAGGGAAAAAATGGAAAGTCCCCCATGCTACTCCATTGGCCAGTAGCCAGCTGCACTAGCCATTTGCTTTGGAGGAATTTTTCAGCATGCTACATGTGCAGCTCCTCTCTTGGGTTTATTGGAACGATGATTAGGGAAAGGCATTACATCAACACACAGCATTTCAGATCTGTTCGCTAGGGAGAGGGAGAAAATAGAACGGCAAAGAGACTACATACATACTTGGAACGACCGGCCTTTTCCAGGATAATCCAGCTGGTGCACCGTTCAAGCACATACATACCTTCTAATATATTTCATGTCGGCGCCATTGGATTAGCAACCCCTCAGCTCTGTCCACTGGAGATTCTCATCTATTTCAGCCCCGCACGCTGTGCAATGGAATGAGCTTCCTTGAGCGTCTGCCTATATGGCCTGCAGGGAAGAGGGGCTTGACCCACTGCTTGCCCACTATAGGAACAAAGGGATGGCCAGATTGGATCAGAGGTCCTTCTACTCCAATAGTGGCCACCACCTGATTCTTTAGAGGACAGTGTAAAAACCCCAAAGTAGGCAAATGTGGGATAATCAGCAAATAACTGACTTCTTGGATCAGTGGTAGTTCTGGGGGGAGAGGGGGATTGGTTCAGGTCCAACAGAATCTCATAGACTTTAAGGTCAGAAGGGACCATCATGATCATCTAGTCTGACCTCCTGCACGTTGCAGGTCACAGAACCTCACCCACCCACTCCTGTAACAGACACATAACCTCTGAAATGGTGGTGAATTGGAAAAGTCCATTTTAGATCTGTTCCAGAGAGGCGATTCAGACCTGGGTGTCCGGAAATGGGGTGCGGGTGGTCATGTCTAGCGGTCAGAGCAGTAGCAGTCAGACCTAGTGCTTGGAGCGGGAGATAGCAGCCAGGAACAGAGAGGCAAGGATCAGAACTAGCATCAGGCGCCAGTCAAAGGAGCAGGACTGGAGCAGGGCAGGAGCGGGGCTGGAACAAGGCTGGGAACAAGGCAGGGACAGGCGCCATTGCGGATGCAGGAGTCAGCCTTGACCAGGCACTAGCCTTGTGTTGCTGCCAAGCGTAAGAGCAGAGCTCGTGATGCCTCTCAGTCAATCAGGGAGTCTGGTTGATCAGGAGGTTCAGCTGCAGGTCAGCTAGCGGGTCCCAGGCTCAGCTGCCGGCCCCGATTCCTGTCACCGAGTCTCCCACCTCCCAACTGAGTGTCCTAAGCACTGGAGTGTGGGTTATAAAAGGGCAGGGGGGAAGGGGAAGGGGCGGCAGCACCACCACCGCCTCCACCTTCTCCTCCAGAATGGCCAAAACGATTCCCTTCAAACCTGCAAATAGTTTCAGATCAAGGGGAATGGTCTTTCCCACTGAATAACCTGTCCAGAAAATGTCACCCAGCTCTGATTAGCAGCAGGCTGCTCTCCCGAACAGCCCCCAAAGCAGCAGGAAGCCAGGGAAGAGATTTGGGTCTGTAGCCGTAACGGTAGCATTTTATATTGTGCATCTCCAGATCCTTTTGCAAACCCCAGCGTCTGCTCATGCCTGTCATTCTGAGACCTCATCGTACAGAAGGGGAAAGCGAGGCCTGGCAAGGTTAAGTGACCTGTCTGTGGGTGCAAGTCATCCCTATGCAGGACTCCAATGCAAGCCCTGTGCCCCATTGAAATCCCATTTCAGGCAGATGATTAAATGGTGCATTGGCTTTGTGCGAATCCCCCTTCCCCAGAGCGTTCATGGATCTGCCAGTGGCAGCGATGATCGGCCAACATTTTAACATGGGTCTTCTGTAAATATTTCCCTTTTAGCCTCTGATGAAGGCTGCGTCTGCTCAGAGAGTGAAGAGGGGAGGGGGAGTGGGGAAATGTATTTGTTTTCCCATTTAAACCAAACCACACATTCTCCTTGCCATCACTGAGGAGGGAGACAGCATCCTCTGGCAAGCAGGCACCTCTTAAAGTGCACTTCACTAGGAATATTTATATCCTGTCGTGTGTTGTTAGCCTAGCGCAGCATTCAACACGTGGAATGTGCAAGGGGTCCTGGCTGTGGCTAAGAGGCAAAGCCCTGAGGAAAAGTGTAGAAAATGATCAATTTTCAGATAGGGTTTTCAACCATTCTGTTGGCTTCAATGAGAGTTGGCTGAAAAAAGCTAGTAAAAAATATCACAAAATCGGATCACAAATTGGTAGAGGTCCCCTCCCCCCTCCAAAAAAAATGTTATGGAATTTTTGGAAAGTCAAAAAACTTCAGCCAGTTACAGAGCTGCTCAGAAAGATTAAAATAAAAAGGGCAATAAACATTTTCATTCACATCTTTCAGGGTGGGTGTCAACATGCAAATGTTTGACACAAAATCATGGAAAATCAAAATATTTTGACTAGCTCTAAATTCAATACCTATTTATCTTAGACTTACACCGGCTTCATTACTGTCATATCTTCACAGCTCCCAGTCTTTAATGGATCTATCCTTACGACACCCCTGCGAGATAGAAAGGTCATATTATCTCCATTTTACAGATGGACAAGTGAGGCCCAGAGATACAAAGGGCCAAGGTTTGTTTAAGGTATTTAGATGCCTAAAGATAGCAACAGGTGCCTGAAATGGGCTGTTAAAAGCACCTGGGCACCTACGTTCCACTGAAATCAATGATTTCAGAGCATTAGGTGCTTTTGAAAACCTCATTAGACACCTATCTGCACCTTGAGGCATCTAAATCACTGTAAAAATCCGACCCTAAGTGACTTGCCCAGGGTCACCCAGGAAGTCTGTGATGGAGCACAGACAAACCTGAGTCCCAGGCTACCACCTTAACCACCGGACCCTCCTTCCTCTTGTACAGAATTTTATCCCCTAATAGGGAATTTAAGCCTTGTTACTGAGTTCGATAGGGTGGTTAAAAAAATCATTTTCTGTTGAACTCTCTAAGTTCAGAGTCACTTCTATAGAATCCCGGTACATTTCCATAGAGTCCAATCAATTTCATCCTTATGACATTTTATGGGAATTTTCCATATTGGAAAAAAAATGATAAAAACCGAGGATGACGACAGAAGCCCACCAAACCGGTTGTGCTGTGTTTCCTGCAGACCAGTACTTACGAGGCACTTAGAAGCATCTGGCTGCTGCTTAGAGAGGTACTTCAACAGTTTAACTCTTCTCAAGCACTTTCACAGTTACTATACTAAACAACAATGTGTGGGGAAGCCCTTGTACATGTCTCTTCGGGCCAAAATATTACCCAAAGGTCCAGAGCACTTGTGAGTGTTAAAGATCCCAAACCGCTGTTCACAAGAGTAGGGAGAGCTAACGTAGAACCATAGAATACCAGAGTTGGAAGGGACCTCAGGAGGTCATCTAGTCCAACCCCCTGCTCAAAGCAGGACCAACCCCAACTAAATCTTCCCAGCCAGGACTTTGTCAAGCCGGGCCTTAAAAACCTCTAAGGATGGAGATTCCACCACCTCCCTAGGTAACCCATTCCAGTGCTTCACCACCCTCCTAGTGAAATAGTGTTTCCTATTATCCAACCTAGACCTCCCTCACTGCAACTTGAGACCATTGCTCCTTGTTCTGTCAACTTGATGTCTTGAGTATTTACTAGTGATGGATCGGGAGCCAAACTTTCTGAAAATTCAGGTGTTCAGATCTGAGTTTTGTGGTCAGCCCTTTATAGTAATGGGACCTGTCTTAAAGACCCTGATTTAGGGTTACAGTGAAGTGACCCACATGCTCAAGTACC
This sequence comes from Terrapene triunguis, assembly GCF_002925995.2. Classification (NCBI taxonomy): domain Eukaryota; kingdom Metazoa; phylum Chordata; order Testudines; family Emydidae; genus Terrapene; species Terrapene triunguis. The sequence goes on along the minus strand of NW_020664984.1, from coordinate 2,432,178 downwards.
TTCCTGATTGGGGCCAGTGTTAGGATTTGGATCTTGAGTCAAACGTTCTCAGCATTTGAGGTTGTTTGGATCTGGGGTTTGGTCCAGTAACGGGTACCATGAAAAAACAAGTGACCCCATTTTAAGAGACCGGCAGAGCAGAGATTTACTGATATTTAGAATGTATATTTCCATTTGCTATTTATATCACATCACCCACAGTCTGGTGTGCCTTATCTATAGGCCTCCCCAACTTCCCTTATAGCGTGTGGATTTAATAAATGTCTTCACTTTCTTTCCTATCCTATTGTGCCCTTTTGCTGTGAATTTTTAAACAGGTACCAGATATTTACAGGGAGAGGGAATAGGACTGATGTGGAGATGATTGGTTGTTGCAGTATAACAGAGATATGATGTGGGAATGAATGATGATGATACCTACCTCTTCCAACGTCCTATTTCATAGAACTCAAAGGGTTCCGTAAAGGTGGCTACGTTTCCTCATCCCCATTTTTACACCAATCTTTTCTTCATCTGAAAAAGGCAATTTGGCAAAATCAGGAGAACTTTTTTTACTTGAAATCTTTTTGGGCAATAAAAGGGGGGTTGAACTTGTCAGTGCACTTCATTTTGACATTTTTCCAAATGACAGATTCTGGTTTGCCCATTCAAAATGAGTTTTTCTTTCAAAATTTCAGCTAACTATAGTAAAAACCATTTGTTTCCAATACAAAAAGGGTCAAAATTGAAACAGAAAAAAAACCCTTCTGATTGAGCTAAACTGAAAAATCTTTTGGGATTTTCAGTTCATGAAAATATCCAAGATGTTGTAGTTTTGTCCCACAGCAATAGGGGAACATTTTCCGATAGCTCAAACATTTTCTCGGGATGAGAAATTCTTTTCCCTCCCAATCTATCCATTTTACAGATGTGGAAACTGAGGCAGGGAGGCACAGTAACTTGCCCAAGCTCACACAGCAGGCCAGTGGCAGAACCAACAATATAACCCTTATCTCCTCACTCCCAGGCTGCTGCTTTACCCACAGGACCACACTGCCACATATGTCAATGAGAGCGATTATGGCCAGATGGGTAGCAGGTGGTGGATTTCAGCAGTTCAGTGTAATTGTTTATTGCCATACTATTTTAAATACTGGGAAGTACTCACCAAGCATGGGATGAGGATGCGCCTGATATGTATGTTTAAATATAAAATAAATAAATACCGAGTCCCACCCCAGATGCAGCTGCATTTCATTGACGACGAGGTTATTTTTGCAGAATAAACCTTGTAAACCACTTGAAGATGAGAGATGCTATGAGATGCTCAGCTCCATCACTGACTCTCCTTGCGGAAACTCACTTCACCTCCACAGACTTCAGTTTCCCCATCTGAAAAATGGGGACGCTGATCCTGATCCTGCTGTGTATGGTGTTTTGGGTCTCTCAGATGATGTGCGCTGGTTCAGGGCTAAGGTTTAGGACAAAACCTTCAGCAATAACAGGGCACGTGTCCCCCCAGAAGGAAGAAGTACCTCAAATGGAACAAGTTCCAGCATGAGCAATACAATAAATATGCATAAACTAAAGTAGCCTAAATGGCCATTAGCACTGCTGGCTGAACTGCTGATGCCCAGGGTGACTGTGATGGGAAAATGTTCCCCACCCTGGCTCTCACAGGCCTCTTGAAGATAACATCCTCGCCTGGTGAGGCTTTGTGGTCTCATATCAGTGCGACTGGACGGGTACAACCGTTCTCACAGGGCTCCGAGAAGATGACCACATCTGTTATTCTTAGCTCAGTGCAGCACAGCTGGGCGCCCCGCAAAGAGAGTTGAGTCTTGGAGCCCGTTCTCGGCTCGTGATTAGATTTATTGGCTTAAGAAAAGAATTAATAACCAGGGTGGATTAATTTTTCCTTCCTCTTAATCGAGGTTAGTTAACATGTGTGCGTGGTAATCTTTTTCTTAAGTTCCTGGACATAAATCACTTCGCTGAAGAGAGACTGCGGCTTGGAAACAAAGAACAAGCCACGCAAATAGCTACTGACTGGGCCAAGGCTTGTGTGGCTTCTCCTTATCGCTGTTCTAAATGGCAGCAGAAATAAAGGATTCAGACACAACAAATGGCTCGGTGTCAATGAACATAAGAATGGCCACAGTGGGTCAGACCAATGGTCCATCTAGCCCAGTGTCCTGTCTGCCAACGGTGGCCAATATTAGGTACTTCAGAGGGAATGAACAGAACAGAGCAATTATTGAGTGATCCATCCTCTGTTGGCCAGTCCCAGCTTCTGGCTGTTGGAGGTATAGAGACACCCAGAGCATGGGGTTGTATCCCTGACTATCTTGGCTAATAGCCATTGACGGATCCATCCTCCAGGAGCTTATCTAATTCTCTTTTGTACCCAGTTATACTTTTGGCCTTCACAACATCCCCTGGCAATGAGTTCCACAGGTGACTGAGCACTGTGAGAAGAAAGACTTCCTTGCAGATAAGATTCATTTGTGAAATTACAACATTATCCTTGAAGAGGCTTTGGGCTTGATTCTGATCTTGGATACGCGTGTGTAAATCAGGAATAACTCGACCCATGTATTGCACCCGTGTACAAGCAGCGAGTAACCAGGGTGGAGGCCAATGGGCCTGGTGCAACCAAGTACACCACTGCCATCTGAGTGCAAAGAAGATGTGAAATGCCACTGTTCTGCTTTGCTGGCATGCGACACTCATGTGGCACAGGTGTAAATGGCCGCACCAGGCCCATGCCCCCAGAGAATCAGCCCCCAAATGTGCCTAAAGAACAGTGGCTCTGGTTCTGTTCATGGCTTCGCCGCTGACATTCTGTGTAACACTGGGGTTACGATCCCCCTCCAAGTCTGGCCTGCAGGGCCTCTTGGCTGGGGGTGTCTCCCTGCCCTGGGCCCGCTGCCCAGGGTCCCCCTCGCTCTCCCCAGCTGCTTCCCGCACCCGGCTCCGGCCTGCTCCAGCCCCAGCTCCAGCCCCAGCCCCGGTTCCTGACTCCCTCATTAGCCTGCCCGCCCTCTCAATCAGGCTGACCCGGAGCACTGGCCTCTCCCCATTGCCCTGGGGGACTGTCAGTCTCAGGGTCCTGATTCCCCATCCACCTTTCCCCTTCCTTTTGGTACTAGGAGCTAGCCAAAAAAAACCCCAGTGAGTTTTAGTAAGAGGCCAACAGCCCCTTACACAAGGAGCAGGATCTCTGGCAGAGCTGGGGGCTGGATGGGAACGGGGGCTCTGAATCCCCCGAGGAAGGCAGAAAGTAATTACTTGCATTGCCGGTGAAAGTCACCCCCGTGCTGATGACCATCGCGAGACCTGCGTAACCATTTAGAGGGCGTGAGTGGAGCATGGCCTCATGCTGCTGGCGGCAGAATTTCACCCTAGGTTAGGGCGTCTCCCCTGGGGAAGGTGTAATGCCCGGGTCCACTTGTGCTATGGTGAGACTGGTGCAGTTGCCATCCACAGAGCCTGGCGCCCGAGCGGAAGCTAGAGAGAGCCGTGCTTTCAGCTCTGGCCACCCCGGGGGCGGGCCAAGACGACAGCCCACACAACAGCGCCTAACCCCATGGTAAAGCTTTGGGTTGGGACATTCTAAGGGCTAGACCAGAGGTGGCCAACCTGAGCCTGAGAAGGAGCCAGAATTTACCAATGTACATTGCCAAAGAGCCACCGTAATACGTCATCAGCTCCCCCATCAGCTCCCCTCCTCCGGCTCCCAGCACCTCCCACCCACCAGCAGCTCCACCGATCAGCGCCTCCCTGTCCCTCCCTCCCCGCACCTCCCGATCAGCTGTTTTGTGGCGTGCTGGAGACTCGGGGGGGGGAGGGGGAGGAGCAAGCGCATGGCGGCTCAGGGGAGGGGGCAGGAAGGGGTGGAGTGGGGGCAGGGCCTGTGGCAGAGCCAGGGGTTGAGCGGTGAGCACCCCTCCTCCTCCCCCCCCCCGACCCATTGGAAAGTTGGCACCTGTAGCTCCAGCCCTGGAGTCGGTGCCTATACAAGGAGCCGCATATTAACTTCTGAAGAGCCACATGTGGCTCCGGAGCCACTGGTTGGCCACCCCTGGGCTAGACAATCAACACCGGCCAAGATCCCATGGGAGCCATGCACCTAACTCCCTTCGATACGTTCAAAATCCCAGCTGCCGCGCACTACTTGTTCAGCGAGAATGGGGTCGCTAGATCCTCAATACCATTTTGTCCAACACCCTGCGTTTTCTTTGACCATCTCCCACACGAGCATTGGTTTGCCCTGAACCCACTCAGACCACAGCCCCCAGCTGAGAATCAACCCGCCAGCTATTGACCAGCTCTGAATCCGGCAGGTGAAAATACTCTGGCCTGAGCTCACTCCCCCGTCCATACTGCTCAGCGGGGAGCAATAAAACACCCAGGTGGCCTAAAGCCGGCCCGACATACTGTGCCTATTAGAGACTCACTCCACTCTGCTAACTAGGCAGAGAGCTACTAAAACATAACCCCGAGTTTGTTATGCTAAACCCACAGTAAATCTGTCATAGCTGTTCAGGCACTAAAGTGTGACTGTGGAAAATATGTGATTGGATAGCGGCAGAAGAGCACTTTGCTATTGTTTCACCATCATAAAATTCCTTGAAGGGCTATTCGGTATAAGGATCAGAGCTCTGTAGCACAGATCCTCAACTGGTGTGAACTGGCAGGGAGCCCTTGAAATCAATGGGGCTGTGGCGACGAGCATCAGCTGAAGATCTTGCACCTACATCTACAACGGTGATTGTTTTTCTCTGCCCTGCTGCCAACAGCCTGTCTACTCAATGCCCAGAAAAATCCAGATGGGGACATTTTAAATAAATCTTTGCGCGGAGGACAGGGGTGCTGAGGCCGGGCGTTGAAGGTTAGTTTGTATTTTAAAGCTGTTGTTAAATATTTTAGCTAATTGGGAAAATGTGATCAGAACTGAGCCTGGATGTGGGGGGTGGTTGTTTCTTGTTCCCTCTGCCCAGGGCTGGGTTGAGCTGTCAGTCATTTGAGCAAACCATCCCAGTGGGGCAGAATATGTAACTATCTTCTCCTCCCCCTTCCCAGCTGGGCAGATGGGTGTGACTCCCAATGAGCCCAGAACGGCAGAGCAGTGGAAGGCTGAGATGTGTTGGCAGAGCTGCAAGGGAAGAATTTATATCCAGCTTTCACAGCTCTATGCAGGGGAAGGGATAGCTCTGTGGTTTGAGCATTGGCCTGCTAAACCCAGGGTTGTGAGTTCAATCCTTGAGGGGGCCATTTAGGGAACTGGGGTAAAAATCTGTTGGGGGATTGGTCCTGCTTTGAGCAGGGGGTTGGATTAGATGACCTCCTGAGGTCCCTTCCAACCCTGAGATTCTATGGGCTGGAAGAACTGTGGGGGAGACCCATGAGTGGGTGCAGTAAGTTGGAACTGAGGTGCATCAGCAAAGCTGTGAGTGGGGGCTCAGGCTGGGCGTGGATATGTTAGCAGAGCTGTGAGGGGGGATGAAGATTGAAATTGCAGGGAGTTCTGGGGCCTGATTCTCCCTTGTGTTAGTCATTTGCCAAGTGAGGGTGAAATGCTACCAAGCTAGTTAATCATAATAGTGCTGTGCAACCCAGGGGTGAGTATTTACTTAGGGGAGTAGCCCCATTAACATCAGCTGGGACTGTGTGCTTAAGAAGTGCATACCACCAGGAGTAAAACTTGCACAGTCTTGGCAATAATTGTGTAGCTACATTTAGGCCTAGATTCTTTAAAGTAAGGGCTTGTCCACATGGGGAAATTGACCAGAATAGCTATTGCAAAATAGATTAGTTAGCGCTATTCTGCAATCGCTCCCTGTGGGGGTGCTCCTATTCCGGAATAAGATGGCCTTTAGCGTAATCTACTTTGTCCCTGATCCAGCACATGCTTTATAGACTTTAAAGCCAGAGGGGACCATCATGATCATCTAGTCTGACCTCCTGCACAGGGCAGGCCACAGAACCTCACGCACCCACTCCTGTAACAGACCCCTAACCTCTGCCTGAGTTACTGACATCCTCAAATCATGGATTAAAGACTTCAAGTGACAGAGAACCCACCACTTACACTAGTTTAAACCTGCAAGTGACCTGAGCCTCATACTGCAGAGGAAGGTGAAAAACCCCAGTTCTCATTTTCAGCATGAGCAGTCCCATTTTCATTTACATGAAGGCCTCTTCTTTAAACCGTGACCCACTGACTCCCCTGGGACCACTCATGCATTTAACGTGACATGCTTTTCTACATTGGAGCCCTTACACATGGGCGGCGTGTGGCTCTGACATTTGGGGAGGCTGGCCCAAGCGCCAGACGTTCCCCCTGTGCCCGGACCATGGCTCCCAGCTCCACCCGAGGCCCTGCCCCCGCTCAGCCTCACCCCCCTGATGCCCCACCCATTCCCCACTCCTGCTCCGCCTCAGGCCCCGCTCACGCTTGGCCCCCTCGCCCACTGCTTGTTGAGTTGTTCCACTCCCCACCCCCGAGACCCCCACCACTCACCGAATCCCACCCATCCTCCACCCCTCCCCCAAAGGCTGCCCACCCACTGCTCGCTGAGTCACTCCATCCGCTTCCCCGAGACCCCCCACTGCCCGCCGCTCGCTGAATCCTGCCGCCTGCGCTCTTACAGATGCTGACACAGAAGGCCAAATTCAGACCTGGTGTAATGTGTGTGTGTGTGTGTGTGTGTGTGTGTGCAACCTAGCATTTCCCCCCTCAACCAAATCCAGGTGGGTTTTCTTGCCTTGCCCCCACAATCCTTTGCAGCTGCGGAGCAAAATCGTTGTCAGTAGTCTATTTTTCAGTGCTTTGTCCAATCCAAACCACACGCAGTTTGGCTGCGGGTTACTTAACACAGCGTCAGACCCGGAAAAGCCAGAGTGCAGTCTTTAAACGTGCCCCTCCGTGTGTCACTCCCGCACGCTGGGCTATTTTTAGACTTTGGCACTGAGTTTTCAAAGCTTTGGTGGGAGGAGATGAGGGCGGAGGGAGAACAAAGGGGCACTTTGTTACCTCGTAGGATGTTTCCTAGCCTTTCTGCCCCCGGACATGGAGCGTTCAGCCAGGGTACAGGGTACAGTCCTGTCTGCAGGTGAAAACCGAGAGAGCAGGCTGGGCTGGGGGTGGGCAGGAGAGTTTCCCCGCTGCCTTGCGACAGCCGCATGCGTCTTCTAAAAAATGAGACCTCGCAGGGTTCTGTGCAGGGTGTGCTGGGTCTGCTAGCAGCCGTGGCAGCCTGTGCTGGGATCCTCAGGGGTCCTAGATGCTCCTGCACTCAGGAGCCATCATGGCTGAGGGCCTAGAGCCGACTTGGTTGGCAGCAGACCTGGGTGCTGTTCCCGGCCCTGCTCCTGACTTGGGGAAGTCAGTTGGGCCCCAGCTTCAAACCTGGGTGTCTACAGACTGGCTTGATTCTCCTCTCGCGTGTCCCAGTGTCACTCCGCGGACTTTACGCTGCTTTCCACCGGAGTCGCAGGCCTCGCCGGCTCTAACAGGGCAGCCAGTGGGGGTGAGTGAGGGTTGGCAGAGCAGGGAATGCTGGTGCTTGAGGCCTCCGTTGCGGGTGTCCGGCACCGACACCGAGCCAGCACGGCAGCGCCGGCCTCGGTCACTTCTGTGCAGCCCCCGTTGGCTTCGTGGGCAGCTGGGGAGCAGCTCAGCTGCTGGGAAAGTCAGGGCTTCGGTCCCTAGAACAGGCCCAGTTCTGAAGGTGGGCACCTAACGTTTAGGAGCTGCCAGAACAGAAGACGTGATGGCTATTCTCTCCCGGCCCGCATGCCAGAGCAGGCCTTCTCCATCCCTCCCCAGCTCCCCATGGCATGGAGGCAGCCTCCCGGCCTCCGTCTGACGGCTTCTCAAGGTAAACCCTCGAAGGAAATTTATCCTGCGTTCAATAATGAGCAAACCTCCCCTGCGCCTGGGCCTCGGTCAGGATTAACAGCACGCCTGGCCCCACCGGCTTCCCCCTGCTAGGAGGCCAAACGAAGTTCACATTGACACGGGGGCTGTTTGTACTCTGTCGCTGTCCCTCGCTCCCCTCTGGGGAGGGTTGGCTGAGGCCGGCAGCCCCTGTCCTCAGGCGCAGCGTGGCAGAGGTAGGTTTTAGAATCATAGAAGATCAGGGTTGGAAGAGACCTCGGGAGGCTTTTCTAAAGCATTTAGAGCTGCTTGGGGGATTTCCCTCCCTCCCCCTCCTCTGTGCAGCCCCTGACAAGTTGATAGGCAGCGCTCCGAGAAGTAAAATAACCTGCCTCTGCTTAGGGAAGCAGGATCGGAGATTTCATTAAGGGCCTGCCACTGTTCCCAGTGAAGCCGGTGTCAAAACTCCGTGGAACCCGCCCCGTCCTCATCATGCCAGTCCAGCTTCCTTTTGCCTAGGGGAATCCCTGGCACCGATGGTGCTACGTCACATGCTCCCTGTCCTCCCAGGGAAGGGCACGTTTCCGGGGTAGGAGCGGGTGTGGGCAGAGCAGGCTGAGTTTCAGTGATCCCGAGCCAGCTGACCAACCCGGACGGGGCTTTCCAGCCAGGGTAAATTAGAGCCGCACTGCAGTGCCTCTGCTTTGCACTAGGGGCTAATTTGATCCCCGCCTAATTTGATCCCCTAAGGGCGGGGGTGTGGAAAGCTAGTGGGAAGCAACCTCCGGGGGGCGGGAGAGGTTCAGTTTAAATTTTGGCCAAGAGGCCTGGCGGGCTCTGATTTTATCTAAGCAAGCTCCCTGGCTCAGGTTCACACTGCATCCCACCGTTCAGTGACACAAAGGGGGAGAGGAAAGACTGACTGCATTTCTCCCCTCCATCCCAGGCAGCTCCTACCCAACAGGAGAGAGAGAGCTCACTGCCGCGAGGTGGGGCCTTTGGGTTGCGTCTCAGGGAAATGTTCCGTTTCCATGGGCAAGTCCACATTCCCCAGCGAGGTCCTGGAATCTAAAGACTATGAGGGACCACCACAGCAAGGGTCAAGAAAGCTTGTCCTTTCCATATTTCCAGCTCTGTTTTGGCAGACACAGGTCCTGACATCAAGGGCAAAACTCCTGTTGACTTCAGTGGGAGCAAGACTGAGCCTTCAAGAGGTTTGGAGAAGGTTTGATGGGGCATCCAGACTTTGGGGTGATTGTTTGTTTGAACTGAGCCTCTGGCTGTTTTGAGGTTTACCCGTCACTCAGGGGCATGACACCAGGAGGTTGTGTGAGTGTGCCGTTACGCCTCCACCCTCATACAACTAGACAGCAGGGAAGTTGTGTGTCCCTTAGTTAGGTCCATTTCCAGACCCAATACTTTCATCAGCACCTGTATTCCTGAGCTATTCTTATAGCGTGGAGAGGACTGCATGGAATTGGATAGGGCAGGTTATGGACCACCGAAAAAAACAGTTCCATTCCCAAACCACCTTTTGGTAGCGACTGGAAAGTGGTTCATTTCCAGTAGCTGTTGGAGATGGTTGTAATGAGTTTGATGGGTCTCAGCGACATCCCTAGTGCACAGATCTTCACAGTAAAAATCTCCACCAGCACCACCTCTTCTCTTCTCTTCTCTTCTCTTCTCTTCTGGTTTGCCGTATTGTCAGAGACCCAGATCCTCAAAGCTATTTAGGCACCTAACCAATGGGAATTAGGTGCCTAAATAACTTTGAGAATCTGGACCAGAGCGCCTTCCAATAGCACATTAAGCAACATGACTGGTGTTTGTCTGGTTCATCCCTATACTTGATGAGCAATTTCGTTAGCTGTCTCAGGGCTCTGGAGATGGCCCCACTCCTTCACTCAGAGAGATGGCCAGTCCAGGTCAAGAGAGGGACACATTGATGAGGCACCCGTTGGGAAAGTTTCCCTACCGCTGCCTGGGCTGTACCTGCTCTGTGGGTAGATAGTGACCTTTTGCCTCCTGGGCTATCAAACTTTTCATGAGTGTTGCAATTTATTTTTATTTCTTGTAAGCCTGGGGAACTCTGGAAAAAAAAGAATGTTGGCAATGGAAAAAACCTGGGCCAGAAAGCAGAGATTAAAGAAGTGCTTTGAAATCTGATTTCCATTCATGTGATTCCCGGAAAGAAACCCAGATTCCCCACACTAACTGAAAAATGAGTTTTGTTTTCTAAGGCGTCTCCCTATGAGTCAGCCGTCTTCCATGCCGAGAGATTGGGACGGTGCAAGGATTAGAGGGGCATCAGCAGCGCGTGGAACAGAATTGCTCCTCTGCCTTAATTCTGAGTTTAAAATGAATAAAAAGTGAGAAAGCGGCCTGGGAACTCGCTCCCTGGGCTACCAGAATCAGCACTGCCATTGGCATACACGGCTCTGTGACGTGAGGCTATAAAAACAGCACAGGGCTAATGTATTGGTCGTGGTGGGGTGCAGACTCACTGCACCAGGGCCAGATCCTTAGCTGGCATAAGTCAGCATTGTCCCACTGACTTCAGTGGAGCTATACTGGTTTACACCAGCTGGGGAGCTGGTCCATTGGCTCCAATCGAGCTATGTCGATTGACGTCAGCTGAGGATGTGTCTTGGGTTTCACTGAATCCGGGAGGAAGTGTGGGGAGAGGTGAAGATGGGGAAGGGAAGGGTCATAAGGGGTCAATCTAACCCTTGTGTCACAGACTCATCCATGCCACCCTACCTGCTGACTCTAGCATCACCCACAGCCCCATCCCCCATTCAGAAATGAGAGCAGCAACAGAGGGACGAAGAGGATGGGCCTGGAGAAGAGAAGAGGGAGTGGGAGGAGCTCCATCATCACCAACTCATGAATATTTAACAGTACACCGTAGCCCATAAGAAAGCACCCACCACTCCCTCTATTTCTCCCGTTACAAGGCCCCCTGCATCCAGACAGAGAAAAGATCCAAGGGAGACCTGCTCTTGGCTGTATTGTCACGACACATCTGAATGCCAGAATACAGACCCAGCTCTCGCGCACTCTGCCACACAGGGTTATCTAGCCATTAGAATATCATTAATCCTGGATGCTACACCTAGTCCTGCCACTGACCTGGGGCACGTCACTTCCCTTCTGATACAATGGGGAGGTTTGCCCGATGCTGATAAGGTAAAGAGTTTTGAGAGATCCTTAGAATCCTGGTTGCTGGAGATGCTTGGCATCTTCAACTTTCACTAGTGTGAACAGGGACTGTGAAGACTCATAGATTTCAAGGCCAGAAGGGATCACTACAATCATCTAGTCTCACCTCCTGCATAACAGAGGTCATAGAATTTCACCTAGTAATCCCTGCATCCAGCCCATATCTCAGTTGAGCGAGAGCACGTTTTTAGGAAGCCATCCACTCTTGACTTAAAGACTTCAAATGATGGAGAATCCTCACAAAATCAAGCCACAGTTTGATTAAGACCATGTCCGTTATTGGACATGGCAGAAGTGACCTCTATTGCACTGACAAAATAAGCACATAAATCCATAACTGTGTTGTTGTTATTGAAAAAGGAGAGATGAGGAAAGAAAACAACTGTTTATAACTTGGGAAACTCTGGGAAAACAGGACTCAAACTCTCTAATTGAAAGCATTCATGGGAGTTGTGAACACTTCAAGCCATAAATGACTAAAACATGTCCCTACATTAGGGTTATGAAAAAGATATTAGTGTGGGGGTTTTTTCCCTCCTCTTTTAAAGGGATTTGATGTGATGCCAAAATATCAGTTTGAGCTTTTTCTCTCTCTTTTTTTTTGCAAATGATGAGATGATGCCAAAAATGCTCATGAATGTAATTTTCTTTAAAAATACACTGACTTGTGGGGGGAACTGTCTCCTATTATTAGACGTGTAATTCTTTGTTTTACTTTCATTTGGGGGGAGGGGTGGAAAGTGATTTCTTCAAAGACCTGGTTGGAGTTTGCTGGAAGGAGGTGTGAGAGCTGGTGGGAGTGGAGAATGAACATTTGGATGTGGAGTCCTAGTTTGGAGGGAGATTTTTATTTTTTATTTTTTTTTATGATCTCATTTTTACTTCACAGCAGCAAATCCCTCTCCACCCCAAAGTTGCGGCATGTTCCCAGAGCTACTGATTTTTAAAGACCCTGGATTATGATGAGTTCTGGCTGCTCTGAAACCCTGCATGAGCTGCAGTCTGCCTGCAAATTAAGGGCATTTTTGGAAATGTACAAAAGGGACGGTGTGCTAAATGGAGCAATCTCTTTTTAATCTGCTCCAGCCCCGATGAGGAGGAGTGTACGGTCTATGTTTATAGCTCACTGCCTTGATCTGAGAGACAGATAGAAATGGTGGGAACCCCCACCAACTTGAGCCATGTATTTTATTTACAATACAGTACGGTATCTCTCAGTAAATTGCTTCCCGGCTGGAAGCAACTGAATATTGAGTATTGACAAAATGTACAAGTGCTTATATATAAATGCAGGAAGTCTAAATGCTAAGATGGGTAAACTAGAGTGCTTGGCATTAAATGAGATAATAGCATCATGGAAACTTGGTGGAATGAGGGTAATCAATGGGACAGGTAATAGCAGGGTACAATTACAGTGTAGCACTAGGAATATACTATTGACCACCTGACCAGGATGGTGACAGTGATTGTGAAATGCTCAGGGAGATTAGAGAGGCTACAAAGGCAGAAAACCCGACAACGATGGGGGATTTCAACTATCCTCATTATTGACTGGGTACATGTCACCTCAGGAAGGGATGCAGAGAGAAAAATTTTAGACACTATAAATAACTGCTTCTTGCAGCAGTTTGTCCTGGAACCCACAAGGGGAGAGACAATTCTTGATTAGGATCTGGTCCAAGAGGTGAATATAGCTGAACTGTTCAGTACTAGCAACTATAAGGTAACTAAATGTAACATCCTTGTAGTGGGGGAAATGCCAAAGGAACCCACCGCAGTAGCATTTAATTCCCAAAAGGGGAACCACTCAAAAATGAGGAAGCTAGTTAAACAGAAATTAAAAGGAACAGTCACAAAGGTGAAATGTCTGAAAACTGCATGGAGACTATTTAAAAACACTGTCATCGAGGCTCAAATGAATGTCTACCCCAAATTTAAAAAAAACCCAGTAAGAGGACCAAAAAAATGCCACCATGGTTAAATAGCCGAGTAAAAGAAGTGGTTAGAGGCAAAGAAGCAGCTTTTAAAAATGGGTTAAATAAAATGAAATAAAGGTTTAATAAATGATCTATAGGTGTCACAAGCATGCTACAGACATGAGTAGCATATGCTGTTACAGATGGTTATAAGCACATCAGTAGAAGGTCTTATAGTGGTCATAAGCACCCTGTTGACCTGTTAGACCCTATAACCATCTATTGCTATTGTCTAACCATTGACTGACTCCATATACGCTATTTATAAATGAAACCTTAGTAGCAAGTGTAGCCATTAAAGCACTAGCAGGCTGGATTACATCCCAGGTTGAGGTTTTGCTGTTTCGATTCTATGAAACGGTTTGTCTCGTGTTCTAACCAAAGGCTCCCTAGGGCCAAGGAATCAAGCTGAGAAGAAGAGAACAGGTTTAACGAAGATGTGCTGATCCCTCGTCTTGCTAGACGCAGCATGAACTGCTCGTTTATTTATCTATTTAGGAATAATTTTTAAAAGATGCCTAAACCAAGGCTCTGGTCACCCTACCACCTCATTATAAAAGTTAACTCCCAGCCACATTAAAGTCATCAATTCAACAAGAACTCAGCCTACAGTGACTCCTTACCACCCCTGTCGTCACTATGTGAACCGTATCCTTCACCTGCTCCCAAAACCCTATCGAACTGATGTCTCTTGCAGTTCATTCCACCATCTTCCATCTGCCTCCTGGAGATTTCTCATTTACGTACATCTGGTTCAGCTCCCTGTATCATTTTCCTGGAAAGACATGCCCCAAAATGAAAGCTCTCAAGGTCTCCGTCCTTGGGGAACCAGACGACCCAGTCGGATAGCGAGAGGCTGCCTGATAGCTTGTGGTTAACACCCAGGGTGATTTTTATGGTGAAGCATTTAAAGGAAATATGTCAAAAGTCAAATGGATTCCTGCACAAGCACTGCTCGTTGGTCCAGAAGGACAATGATTAAAAACACAAGTTGGCTGTGTAGACTCAGAATTCTGGAGCCAAATTCATCTGCTAGATATTCTGCTGGGAAAGAAGTCTCCCACCATGTCAGAGTCCTGGCAGCCACCCTTAGATGAAAAAAGAAAGCTTGGAAGTTTCATCGGACACCAAGCGAGCAAATGAAAGCCAAGGATGGCTTGATGTCCCGGAAGAATCATCTCCATGATCCTGACCAGGGCTTGGAAAGAAATGAAGCTCAGGCAACCAGGGAAAGAGTCACCCCGGTTCTAGAGCAGGGACATCAAAGTCACTGTGTGGACAGGGCTAAAGTCCAGTTTTAATAGTGGCCCATGGGCCATGGAATAGATGTGACGCTGAATACTCCCCTTAATCCACTGCTGAGCAGCCCATGGGATGAATACGTGGAGATCAGGGCCAGGATCTGGTCTATATAGAGTAACAATATATAACGTTCTTATTATTTATTATTCATTAAATATGATATTGTTACAGTCAGCTTGGCTCAGTGGGAAAATCTACTCTCCTTTAGGGCCCCCAATATGTCTCCTTTTGTTTCTCTTCTTCCCCATCCTCCTTTCTCCCTCCTTCTTCCCTGTTCTTTTGTCCCATCTATATTTCCTTCCTTCTGTATTTCCTTCCCTACAGCAGCTCCCAACTCCCCAGTCTGTTGGCTTCACTCCTAATCCGCAATGGAATAGCTCACACTAAACTACCATCACAGGGCTTTAGCGTTAACACCCCAGTGAGTTGAATGGCAGATGGAGGGGCTCGCCACTCTTGGAGTCATTGTTTCAGGCTCTCTGCAGACTACGGAAGATATCAGTGCATCGATTACACTCAGGTCACGTTTTCAAGCTTTTCTCTGCAATCACGAGGGCTAGAAAATGGCACTCTTTTTCCAAACTAAAGGCTGAGATAAAGCAGAATTGGAATATGCCACATGGGCCAACTAAATTACATTAAGTAGATTGGATCCAGCCAGCAGGCCAGTTGGCAATTGGATGGCTGCAGCTGCTCTTGTGGACGGTGTTGGGTGTGGCTGGAGAGGTCAAGGGGTCACTGTTTACCCAGCAGTACAGGATTCAAAATGCTCAATATCACCAACTCCAAACTTTAAAAAATCACCAGTCAGGCCTCCAAAACTCGTGGAGCTGGCTTAAAAAAAATGAAGGTTTTGTGTGTTTGTTTTTTAAATAATAAATTCTGGGGTATCTTTTTATTTTCTTTCTGGTTTCTGAGTGTTCAGGGATTCACTTGGGTCACATAGTAAAGCTTTTCTCCACAACCACGGGGGCTAGAAACCTCCTTTTGTTGTTAAACGGAAGCCAAGAGTTTCACATCATCACATGACTCCAGGAGCTGGGTCTGTGAGTAAAATATCAAATATCAGGGGGCTCGTGATAAAAATTGGCCACACAGAATAGTGAGTCCAGAGAGCTGCCTGCTGCAAATGGGAGCAGCTGTTCGTGCATGTAAAAATATAAAGGAATGGTTTTTTTTAACACAAGTCGTCCTGGCGTTAATGAGAAGAACAGAGATGTGTGACCTACTGGTTAGATCCCCTCGGCCAAGTGGACAGAACTCCTGGGTTGTACTGCTAACTAGCTCTGCCTCTCTCTTAGGGATGCCCTTCTTTGCAAATGTGACTCTCCGTGCCCAAAACCATGTTGTAATAACAGGTCTTTTCCTCACGTCTAATTTCTGTGGGGCTCTGACTACAGCTTCATACTGTATAAACTTCTTGGGAAAACATCCAGGTCATGCCCATGATTGTGCTTTCGAAGGAATTTGCAGGATTATGTCTGGCAGTTTCCAGCAGGCAAACATCAAAGCTCCTGGTTTTCAGTTTTTAATGAACCTTAATCGATCATGACAGCTAGTTCCTTCAACATTTTGAGCCGACAAGACAGATTTGAGGAAATACCCAATTACAGAAGATTATACATATCAGAGGACAATGGATGCGGCTGTATATTTTCAGTGAACCTAAAAAGAAAATCATTCCAATGGAATTGAAGTTGAGGCCCTAAAAGCCAGCGAAGTCAGTTTGGAGGAGCCTCCAACTCAAACACCAGAGTGGGCAGCTCATGCTTACAGCTTTCCGCAGTTAGGAGACACCTTGCCCACCCAACAGGCTTGGTCGTCTACTGCCGTGTATCTTGTGGCGTCACGTCGCCCTATGCCAAGGGATCAGAAGTTGCTACCATTTGTCAGCATTTCACACCCACGTGACACAAGTGGGCATGCCTGGGCAAGGCTGTGGAGAATCAATGCATTTCCCAAGGCAACATCCACAACTGTATCATGGCGCCTTTAAGCCAAGAATAACCCCTACCCAGGGGACCCCTACTCCTGGACCGCCGCCAGCTCCTCCCGTTCTATGTCACCTCTGCAGGAGCCTTGGCCACAGGGGCCATTCTAGGGTGAGACCTGGGAAGGAGTAAATTGGGGGTTGGGAGGGGAGTGGCTACGGTTAAGAATGGATGAACCAAGTGGCCTTTTCTGGCCCTAATGCCTATAATTCTCTATGAGGCTATTGTGCTGTGTGGAGGGAAGCTTATGGGAAACAGATATTCCACATGACCCTGCCTAGCTCATGGTTGTCCTGAAGGAAGTGTCTAGATGCAGACAGGGCTAGAAGGAGGCCGTCACAGGGTTGTCTACCTCTTTAAGGGCCAGAGGTCCTGGAGCCGCCCAACACTGTTCAGAACAGGTGTTTGGGTCTCTTAGAGGGGATGATCGGATCCAACTGGGAATGACTCCAGTGATCCCAATAAAGGGCTGATGGAGCTCAGTTGTGGCTGGCCCTGGAGCAGAGGGGAAAGGCCCCTGCAGGCAGATCTGCTCAGAGGAGAAAAATCCTTCGTGTTATTTGGTGGGGTTTGTGCTTAAGAATGGAATTGTTCCCTGCAGGAAGGGCCTGGACAGGTTTTTGTGCCGGGTGTTAGTCCTTCCTGTGCTGGGGAAAGAGGCTGGTGTCCTAGAGAGGCTCACAGAAAGTCAGGCTGTAAGGACACCCTAAAGAGCCCACCGATAGATTCGTACTGCCCCTGCCCATGCTGTGCTTTACTACACGGAGTATGAAGGGAGTCTGATCTTCACAGCTATCAGGTAGACTTCTTTCCCAAACCCTGAATTCCCATTAAAAACCAGAGATGTGCTAAAAAATAATCTAGGCAAGAGCTGGACCGTGATTTTCTTCTTTTGCACGCCGAGGGCTTGTATGGGTTTCCTGTCCACTGGAGAGGGATTTGAACATCCTCCTGACGTGCTACAGAAAGAGGAAGAAGATGCAAGAATTGCTGACCATGCGGGTGATGCCAAGTGTTCAAAAACCGTTCCTCTCCAGAAATCATGAGCTTTTAAACAACAATCATTTTTCATTCACTTTCTGGAGCTGGGGCCCTTGGGGTTCACGTTGGCAAGCTTTCCTCTGAACCATGGCGGTTAGAAACTTCTTGTTTTTTTTTTAAAAAAATGGAAGCTGAGATTTTTCTCAGGATCACCTGGCTCCAGGAACCACGGGATGCAGCAAAACACCGAATAGCACGAGTCTCGCAATGGAACTGGGAGAGCTGGCAACGCTGTGTCACCAAAAAATGTGAACCAGGAACCCCGGAAAAACCAGGAGACTGGCTTAAAAATCAGAATTTTCTTAAACCATGATACATTTCAGTTTCTTTTGATTTCCCTCCAGGATTTTCAGCCTTTAGGGTTCCTGCTTTTAAGCTTTTTTCCCTAATTATTATTAATTTGGCTTGTGGTAGCGCATAGGCATTGCCTCAACTGCTTCCTTTATTCTGCTTCAGCTGCTCCAGCCGCAGCCTTTCCTATCACTGAAAGAAGTGGAACACGTTGCCAGTTATTGCAGTTGCTTAGGTCACCGTTCTCCTGGTAGTTTTGCCTATAATGCCATTTCCCCCTTGCTCCGAGGCTTTTCCTGGTGCCTCACTTTGTTGTAAAGTTTGGTGATTTGATCGTTACTCTCATTGTCACAAGCTTTCAGCATTTCCCCAGTGACTTGCTCTCCACCTGCGTCTTGCTGTGACAATCTGCTGGGGTCCCTAGAATTGTAAGTTACTGGGTTACCCTGCTCAACCCCAACAAGTGAGAGTTTTGCTTCTGCTAAGCTGGGTGACAACTCCCTGACGCACCAGCTTGTCTACCAAACACTTCAGGACTCTACCGGTCCAAACTTTGCCTTGCGGGTAATAAACAGTGAACTCCAACTCCCAGGGTCCCCAGAGACGTCTCCCTGCAGTGCCCAGCCCCTTTACTGAACATTCACCAACATTATTAAATTCACGACTCCTTTAAAGAGACAATATGCTGCAGCCTGTTAGCTTAACTGGGGTTCACACTCCCTTCCCGTCAATCAGTGCACTGAAATGGTTTATAGTAGAATCAGGGAATCATAGAAGCATGGGATTAGAAAGGACTGCAAGGGTCATCTAATCTAACCCCCTGTCAAGATGCAGGATTAGTTGAAGTAAAACAAGTTTATTTAACAGAATCAGAGGATTAAGTGATACCGAGTTAGAAAGGATGACAAGCAAACAAAAGTAAAAATACACTGCTAAGATGAAAACCTGGTTTAACAAATTAGACTCCCTTGCTCAAAGATGTGTTTCTCACCAAGTCTCTTTTCCAGCATAGCTGACTGAGTCTCTAGCCAGGAGCCTTCACAGATCTCAAAGTGCTCAGTTCCTTTGGCTTTTCAGGTGACGGATGCCCAAATGGCTTTTTCTCTGTCCTTCTAGCATCCCAAAGTCCACTGACCCTGCTTCAAGAGGCAGGAAGACTTCCTGGGGGTGCAGTCTCCATACCCAGTAAGATTGTTAAGGAGTCATCTTCCCCCACTTGCTTTCCTGATGGCTTTGTTTACCTTCCATGTAAATGTACTTGATTTGTCCTGGGATACACCATGCTTAATTTACATCAGAGACACTTTCAAGCAGGCAGGACCAGATTCCTTTGTCTGGAATAGGCATGGTTCAGGCACTGCTTGGCAAATACATTTTAAGAAAATATTTGCAGCACATATCTATAAAGTCCTTTGTAGGTTTACCATTCATATATCTTGCAAGAATATTAATGATCAGTGAGTTTTAGGTTTTCCAGTGATCTATTGTGTGACATCCTTTGGGTATATATCATGACGATAGTGCACCGACTGGCTCTGGGATGGTCTTAAGGTCACACTTTTGCAGGTTTACATTTTTTATTGAGTCCATCACTTCTTTGTTTGTAGTGTGAGATGTTACGATGTTTAGTCCTGGGTGTTCAATTTCTTCATCAAAGTCAGTAGTTTCTTGTGGCATTGGTCTGTTCAACACCACTTGGCCGTGTGAAGATCTTTCCTTGTTTGTCCTTGACAGGACCTTCCCACTTGTTTAAGTTTGCCAGTTTCATTTCGATTTTGACCATTTGTGAATTTAAAAAAAAAATTAAAATTAAAGGATATTTTGAAATGAAAAGTCGTTTCAAACTGAAAAATTGAAACGTTTCATTTTGACAATGTCTACATGAAACATTTTGACTTTTTCAGATCTTTTTTCCGTGGAGGTTTCTAAACAAACGACTCTGTGTCTCTGAATCTGCATTTTTCTCCAAAAAAATTTGCATCCAAAAAATGTTGCCCAGCTATAGTGGCCAGGGGATGGAAAGGGGTAACAAACAATGTTCCAAGTCTAAAAGTTTAAACCCCAGGATGGAAAGAGAAGCGGGTCCCTTTACAGGTTCAGCTGTGTGTTATGTACATTTCTGTACTACATACTAAGGATCATAAGTGACCTCTATAAATTAGATAGACTTTATATGCCATAAGGGACCATTATGATCATCACCTCTGACCTCCAGTATAACTAAACTTGGATTAGATTTTTATCAGTAAGTGTCAATAAAATCAATTTCACCGCACACATGCAAACCAACAACAAATATTTCCATTGATAATCAAAATTGACAGATAGGCAAAATAAGACAAATGCTGCTTGAGAACTTCTTAGAGTTTGATGTAAGGATATTTACTTTGGATTGTTTGACACATGCTGTTGAAAATATGTGTTTCACAGTTATAAAGCTTTAATTTTATGAACCTCAATGTCTACTGTCATTCAATAACCATTGTCTGACCCCACACACCATAATTTCCTGCAAATAAAAATATAAATAGATAAAAATTGAAAAAAATATTTAAAAATAAACATCAATATTATCCATCAAAATTAAGACTACATTTTAGTCATGGGTGTTTCTAGTAAAAGTCATGGGTGGTTGGGTGGGAGCAGCCTGGGATCCCTGCTGGTGCTAGGGTGGGGGTTGGTGGGGCTGGCAGGCTCTCTACCCGGCTTCTCAAAAGCAGAGACATGTCCCTCCCTACACTCCTAGCTCCGCGTGCTGCCAGCTCTGCAGCTGCCATTGGCTGGGAACTGCAGCCAATGGGAGCTGCGGGGGCGGTGCCTGCAGGCAGAGGCAGCATGTGGAGCTAGGAGCTCAGGGAGTGACATGTGGCTGCTTCTGGGAAGCCCCCCCAAAGTAAGCGCTGCCCAGAGCCCTCATCCCCTCCCGCGCCCCAGCCCCCAGCCCTGAGCCCCCTCCCACACCCAAACTCCTCCTGCTGCTGCTGGGGAAGGGGAGTGGCCCGAGACTGCCCCAGCAGCGGCAGCTGAGACTGGTCCAGAGGCTGTCTGAGCTGCTCGGGCAGCTGCACCGGCTGCTGCAGAAGTCACAGAGGTCACGAAAAGTCACAGACTCCATGACTTCATATATCATCATCATCATCATCATCATGTTCCTATTACGCCTCTGGCGTTTAGGGCAGTGACAAAGCTCCTCCACTTCTGTCTGTTTCTGGCAAGTCTTTCAGTGGTTCCCCAGCTGTGCCCCAGGTTTTTCAGCTCGGCTTCCACAGCTCTTCACCAGGTTGTTTTTGGGCGGCCTCGTTTGCGCTTGTCCATCTTATTGCTACTCTGGTGATGGAATCAAATCCTTAAAACGTGGGAAAGCTCCTGGCAAGAATAACTTGAACGCAGAATTGTTCAAGGTAAATCCTAAATTAGCAGCATCTATCCTGGCCCCTCTATTTACATCCCTGGGAAAGGGAAAAAGTGCCAGATGAGTGGACCAATGGGGTTACAGTGAAGATACCAAAAAAAGAAACTCTCAGTGATTGTAATAACTGGCGTGGTATCACACTTTTATCTGTGCCAAGCAAAGTATTGCGTAAGATCATAGTCGAGGGTATATCAGAGGCAGTTGATAGCGTTCTCAGAAGAGAGCAAGCTGGCTTTCAGAAAAGGCGTGGATGCACAGACCAGATCTTCACTCTACGAAACATAATAGAACAGTGCTTAGAATGGCAACGGCAACGCTACATAAATTTCATAGACTTTGAGAAGACTTTTGATAGCATTCACAGGACCAGCATATGGTCCGTTCTGCGGGCATATGGAATTCCTTTCTGTATAATCAACGTCATCAAAAACTTCTATTTCAACTTTACATGCAGTGTTGATCACAGTGAGCTCAGTTTTGAAGTCAAAACAGGAGTACGTCAGGGGTGTGTCATGTCTGCAATCCTCTTCATCATTGCCATCGACTGGGTAATGTGACTTCATATACTGTGTGCAGATATGGTCGCCCCATCTCAAAAAAGATATATTGGAATTGGAAAAGGTTCAGAAAAGGGCAACAAAAATGATTAGGGGTATGGAACAGCTTCTGTATGAGGAGAGATTAATAAGACTGGGACTTTTCAGCTCGGAAAAGAGACGGCTAAGGGGAGATATGGTTGAGGTCTATAAAATCATGACTGGTATAGAGAAAGTAGATAAGGAAGTGTTGTTTGCTACTTCTCATAACACAAGAACTAGGGGTCACCCAATGAAATTAATAGGCAGCAGGTTTAAAACAAATAAAAGGAAGTATTTCTTCACATAACGCACAGTCAACCTGTGGAACTCCTTGCCAGAGGATGTTGTGAAGGCCAAGACCATAACAGGGTTCAAAAAAGAATTAGATAAATTCATGGAGGATAGGTCCAGCAATAGCTATTAGCCAGGATGGGCAGGGATGGTGTCCCTAGACTCTGTTTGCCAGAAGCTGGGAATGGGCGACAGGGGATGGATCACTTGATGATTATCTATTCTGTTCATTCCCTCTGGGGCACCTGGCACTGGCCACTGTCGGAAGACAGGATACTGGGCTAGATGGACCCTTGGTCTGACCCAGTATGGCTGTTCTTATGTTCACGTTCTCTCTCTCTCTCTCTCTCTCTCTGTATGTATGTATGTATGTATGTATGTATGTAAAATCCAATTCTGCGAAACCCAATGTAGCCCAGGCCAGACAATTTCACCCAATGATTCCTTTGGAGGAGAGAATATCCCTGCTATGTGACACTATTGAGCCAATCACTGTGTGGGAGCCACAGCATCTCTTTTAGACAGATGTCCATTCTACGTTTAAAGACTCTGAGCGACGACCGACCGCCACTTCCCTTGGTTACGCTTTTCCGTCACCGTCACTATTAGAATGTTGTCTCTTTTCCCCTTTGAATAAGATCCATAGTATCAGGGTGAGTTGATGAAGAGAATAATTGACTGTGAGAAAACTGGAAGGCTCCTGGAGTGGGATTTGGTTTGGGTTGGGTTTTTTTTTTTTTTTTTTTTTTGCAGGAGGGAATTAGCGAGCATGGGTTGTGCAGAAGAGACAGGTTTTGAGCTGTTGTGTGAATGATAGCTGTGCCTACTGAGCTAAAGACACGCTGCTCCTAGCCTAGCCCCTCGTTTGCTTTGTGTGTGGCCACAGCATGCCATCAGTTTAATGTCTCCCCTGGCTCCTACGCAGGAGACCCTGGGCTCTCTTAGGAACGAGCTAAGCTTGAGAGTCTCGTCGGACTTTCCCATCACTAACTATTGTGACTGGGTTTGAAAAGGGAGGAATTTGCTACAAAAGGGGGCGGGCCGCAGGGCGTGTGAGTGAATGACAGGCTGTGAAAGAAATGCTGAGGGACCCATTTTAAGCATTTTGAACCTGGATTCTCTGTTGCCCTGTACCTTGTGTTGCCATTCACACCTGTGCAAACCAATGGTAAAGCGCTCCCAGACCAGAAGCGTAGGATTTTGCATTCACTTTGCACAAGTGCGTATGACTACACAAGGCACAGGCTGACGGAGAGCCAGGCCTTCTGTTGACAGTGTTACAAAGCTAATCTCAAGGGCAAAACGCATCAAATCTGCACCTAACTCACCGGGGAAAGCCGCAGGCCCCTGGCTGGGTTGCAGCCTTGGCTGTGGCAAGGAGAGCAGATTGCAGCGTAGGAGAGCAGAAGCTCACCTCTGTGCTTCCCTTATTCCTGATTGGCTGCTCCCCGTGAGTGGGTTAGAGAAGCCCGAAGGCTGCTCTAAGTCATGGCAGCTGCCAATAGCCTCAGGTGGTCCCAGCCATACCCCCTTTGCTCTAGACATGCCCACACTGGCAGGTATACCGGGTTAAGAGCTGTTTTCTGCTGGCGGCATGGTACAAAGTGGCTGCACTGTACCCCAGGTTCAGAGCCAGCATCATCTTGATTTATAATAGAGCGTCATTGAATCAACACCCTTCCTCTTAACGCACCCAGCTTGTTAGCCTCAGGGATATGGACCATTCACACATTGCGTCAGGATCCAGTACCTTGCCCCTAGGGTCAAAGGTTTGGGTAGCTACATGTTCATTCAACTGGTTAGCCATGTCACCATGTGTGTGCACGATTGGCATGGGGGTATGTAATCTCAGCGGTTGTGTGCTCAAATTAAGCATTTGTTTTCTGTGCATGCCTGATTGTGAACATCAAACCACTCGCAGAAGTGTTATGAGACATAATTAGTCGTTACCCGATACAGTGTGAGGAGGTGAGTCTCCATCGATGGAAGCGGCACTGGCTTAGGCCGGGAAGCAGATGTAAATCAGCAGAGCTCTGGTGATGTTGGTGAAACTATCCCAGGTTAGGATCTGGCCCTAGGTCTCACCTGGCCCACACTGTGCATTGAGGTTTAAGATCCTCAGGTGGACAGTGCTCTGCAGAATCAAACCTTTCGGAGAGGGAGGGAGGGAGAAAAATGGGAGGGAAGAAGGGACAGGAGGAAGGAGAGCGAGAGAATAAGAGAAGGAGGGAGTGTGGAGAAGAAGAGGAAGAGAAGGAGAAAGAACGAGAGAAAGGAAAGGGAGGGAGAGGGTGCAGGGGAGAAGGAGGGAATGAAGCAGAGTGAAGAAAGGAGAGCTAAAGGACATGGGAGGCGAAAGACAGGGAGAGAGAAAGACAGGCTGAGGGAAACGCTCAGGGAGGCTCCACCCCTGTCCTTATAAAGCCATTTGAGTAAAGAGGAAGATCCACTTTTTTCCTAGCCATCCTCTTAGACTCTATTTACTGAGACAATATCACCCCCTCCCCACGGCTTGGCCTCTGGTCTGTAATTTGTCCGTGTCCCCCCTTGCCTCCCCGCCATCCACGTGTGCTCTGTTTTGACAAATAACAAAGCCAAGGTCCCAGTGACCCCTCTCCGCCCCCCACGCACTCTCTCACAGATACACACAGGCTAATTCCTAACCAAACAATCCAGAGGCCGCTGGCTGGGCGCGTGTCCTTTGGCTGCCCTGCTCTAACCCCCAGAAGCGGCGGAATTAAGCCCTTCTCTTTAAATATTTGGGACTGAGCCGCTCCAGCGCCAATTGAAATCTGGAAAAATCCTGCCAAGTGCAGGAGCTGTCTAAGGCCTGCCCCCGCCCCCGCATCTCCCCCGGCTACAACCTTCATCTCCCCTGGGCCCAGGCGAGCTGGGCCCAGGCTCTGTTCCAGTCTTAGAAGTATATTATTTATAACCCGCAGATTACCAAAGGAGAGCGTGTTTGTTCTCCCTGCCTGCCCCCTCCATTGCTGTGGTCCTGTCTGCATGAGGAGGCTCTGAATGCCAAAGGGGACAGAGGTTTGTATCAAGAGCAAGTGGAAGGGTGGACGATGCAGGATTTGACTCCAGAGCTGACCTCGAGCCAAACTCTCAAGTCCATGAACATCAGATGGATCTTTGTCTGGCAAATCCTATATAGTATCCTCTCACCATCAGTGTCTTCAGAGGAAGGTGCAAGAAACCCCACACTCCTGGGATAATCTGTCCCCAGGAATAATTTCTTCCTGACCCTCCTGAGTTAAGGTTGGTTTGTGTCCTGAAGCTGGAGGGTTGATATCCAAACACCCTGGAGCACTGGAGGGGGTTCAGATCCAGATCTGAATTTTGCACCTTTTTTTCTATAAAAGGGCACTCCCCATCCCCCCAACACATCCATTCTGTGTATACAAGCTGTTGTGCAACTCACCTCCAACTCTCTCTCTCAGCTTTGCCTTTATTCTTCATTAAAATAATAAAGCCCCAAGACTGGACAGCACGTACAAACATAAACATTAACCCCCACGTGCCCTTCTGAGGGAACTGATCAGAGGTTTCTCCTGGAGGAGCTACCCCTCTTTCTCTCTGGCTCTGCCCTGGCTCAGAGTCTTATGTTCCTGAGTGAAGATAATGAGACCCATGTGTCCTAGCTACCAGGCTGAGTCAGCAGAATAACTCTGTACCTCCATGCCGGGACCTACACTTGACACAGGACTGCACTAAAACCCTGTATCCAGACACCTGAATTTCGGGGAAGTTTGGATTTGGATGTAAATCTGAATTTAAGGCCTATCCCAAATGGGCCGAACCAAAACCATGAAACCAGATGCCTCCAAAATCTGGAGCCGTTCTGATCCACAGAGTGACTGCTTCCTGTCTTTATAATGGGCCCAGTCACAGATCCATCTCTCTTCAGAACCAGCCTTTCCAGGCCCAACAGGCTGGTGATTGGGTTAACATGCGGCTCCTTCTCTCGCCCTTGAAGCTGTGCCCTCAACACACAACACACGTAGGGACACAGGAATAGCCAGACTGGATCAGGCCCGAGGCCCATCCAGCCCAGTGTCCTGCCTTTGACAGTGGCCAGCGCCAGATGCTGCAGAGGAAGGTGCAACAAACCTGACAGTAGCAGATTTGGAAAAACAATTCCCCCCCGTTGAGGACTCCCCCTGGTCTGTAATAGCTAGAGATTGGCTTGAGCTCTAAAGCAGGAGGTTTAATATCCCTTCCTTGCTGTTTTTTAAGGTTCCAAAATGTCCAGCTACCCTTGTTTTTCCTCTTTCGGGGGCGTCTGCAGTTATTGCTAGTTATTGATCAGACACTGTGCTTGACTCTGTACCCATTTAGGGAATGAAACCTCTCATCCCGCTGAACCTGAGGGGGGATGGAAGCAGCAGAATCGAGTTACCCCAGCTGGAAGTTGGCCAGGGCCCTGGGGTTACCAGCCTGCCAGTGTACGACATTGTGTAACGCT
This sequence comes from Terrapene triunguis, assembly GCF_002925995.2. Classification (NCBI taxonomy): domain Eukaryota; kingdom Metazoa; phylum Chordata; order Testudines; family Emydidae; genus Terrapene; species Terrapene triunguis. The sequence continues at coordinate 2,405,739 of NW_020664984.1, read as the reverse complement.
CTAGTGCCATTGCGGTGCACGGCTGGCACTCTACGGACAAAGGCCCCGCCCCGAGGAGCTCACAGCTTAAATTAGGCAGGAAAAATGGAAGCAAGACAGCGCCAGGGCTGTGATGCTGGGGGAGAAGGGAGATAACAGAAGGCCAGGGCTAAGGAAGCCATGGTGCTCTGGGGATGAACATTCGCACAAAGAATTCTGATCAGGCTCCAGACTCTTGGCTTCACGCAGCTTCCACTGGGTGCAGCTGGGAGGGAGTGGGATGCAAAGGAGCTGCTTGTGCCCCACGGTTCGAACCATTACTTTGGCACAGAGTAGAGCAGCCCCCATGCTGCTCGACACCATGGGGAGGTTGGGAGCTGCTCTAATCTACTGGGTTATGGTTCCCAAGCGACCAACTTCTGGCTGGGAATTGCTAGTGTGCACTGGACCCTGCCCACGCCCCCATTCCTTCCCCAGTACACCCTCTGTATTGGTTCTGCACCTGCAAGGCACTCCCATGCTGAGCGGATTTCCAGCTGGGAGAGCTGGGCTGGCTGCTTTCCAACCCAGGGTATATTTAGTATCTGGTGCAGGAGAGAAAGGAAAGCACCACCTTAGGGAGAGAATTCTGAGAAGGGATTTGGAGGGGACGAGGCAAGCGGCCTGGTGCCAAGGAAGAAGGAGAGGCTGAAATGAAAGATGCAGAGTTGTGAATGGGAGAGAAGGAAGCAGAGGGACAAGGAGATTAGGACAGGGTAGACCTGAGACATAGGCTGCGGCAAAGCTGTGCGTAGCCCTAGAGGTGATGTGGATAGAGGCAGAGCCCAAGGAGGTGGGGGCTGCTTCCTCTTGGAATGTATGGACCACAAGTCAGGACCTCAGTTTCACATCCCATCCCAGAGACAGATCAGAACCCGCGGCAGCAGTAACCTGAACTCCTGACCGCCTCACTGCGTGTTTGTCCCAAGGAGCGGGATATGTTGTGGCCGTTCTTTTCCCAGCATGGCTCATCAAGTTCATCCTGGGCCCAAGTTTCAAATATTTACCTACATCGTTTTCTGAGCCTGTGAATGGATCTGGGTGGGTGTGTGAATCACTGGAGATAGCGCGTCACCAGCTAAGACTGAGTTATGTCTGGGATGCTGTTTATTGTAGGTTGAAAAGATACATAAAGTGACATAAACAATGTTCCAGACCACAAAGAATGCCACCGAGTCCATAAGCCACTGTATCCGTTTGCCAAAGTTTAAACTCACCAGAACCCAGACCTTTGTTTAGAGAAGGGTAAGTAGACGGACACACTAAGGTATTTTTTCCCCTGTTAAGAAACAAATGAGATTGAGAGAGTGGCTCAAACCGCAAAACTTCATTATGGTGCTGGAATGAATGGTGTCACAATGTGTTGGAAGGATCTGTGGCATCAGTAAGTAGTGGGAGGATCGGTGGTGTTGGGAGCTAGTGGGAAAATCAGTAGTGTTGGGATCTGGTGGAAAGATCGGGGGTTTGGGAATCAGTGGTGGTGAGATCTGGTGTTGAGATCAGTCATGTTGGAATCCACGGTGTTGAGATGTGGTCTCAAGACTGGGAGTGTTGGAAGCCAGGCTTTCATGTGGCACATTACACAGATGAGAGGCAACTGAGATCCAAATTCAGATTTCGATACCCACCGACCCCATCCCAAAAACATGGATCTCTTTGTATCACTGTTTTGGGTTGCTAATAAGAACTGCTTTGATGCTTTGAACTTTTCTAGAGCTGAACCCAAATCTTAAGCATTTTGAAGAATTTTTAAGTGTTTGGGGCTTTCTTGTTTGTGTCCTGCAAAACTTACCCGAATCAGCTCAAATCATTCTCCTTCTGGTAACTCGTACCATGAAAAGAGGTGATTTATTATTCATCACTTGCTCGTCACCGTTTATTATTCTTTAGCTTTGAACGTTTCTGTCTTAAAGTCAAGGAGTAGAAACATTGACATGTGTTTACGGAGACCACCGGGTGGTACAAATAGCGAACAGCAACTGGAGAATATTGGCACTGAACATTTCATGGACAAGCGAGTGTATGGAAATTGTTCATTCAAACTATTTGGTGACTAGTTACAGAAAACCGTACATTAGCAAACACGAGGACTGGTTTTTGAACGATGTGTGAGCAGGAAAAGGGCTAAATTCACAACAAAGAATTTGACCGACTTCTTTCTTATTGCATGCCCCCTGTGGCTTATTATTGTAGAGATCAGATCATACCTAGTGTTGTAATAATTGGGGCCTACGGATCAACCCTAAATGTGAGCTCAACTGTGAGGAGTAGGTGAAAGTTCATAACATGTGACAATAACCTGTAACGGTGAATGTTGCTACAAGGCATAGGAAAAGGAGTCAGAAAGACTGATGCAGCCCAAGGACTGGTAAACAAGGGGAGGACAGAACCAGAAATCAATGGACCAAAATTGGTTTGTCAGAAGTTTGGTCTAATTGGTGAATGAAATAATGAGGAGCTGAGCTATTCCACCCATCACTGTCTTACAGGTTCCTTAAAAAGAGGGACTTTAAAGATTAAAATTATGGAGAAGACAGATTCCTGGGGATTCCTTGGAGAAAGGCCAACAGGCCTCTGCTACGCCTGTTGACTCTGCCCTTTGTTGGTGATCCACCGTCACTGGGAAGTGCAGACAAGTACACCGGCAAGGATGCCCGACCATCACTGCTGGACCAGCGAGGTCCCCAGTCTGATATGTGTGAGATCCTGCTCTGTCTTCCCTATCCTTGCGTGTTCCTTTCCATCCCCCACAATCTTCCTCCTGTCCTCTCTCTTTCTCAGCTTATCACCTGAACCTGAAAGCAACGGCACGGCATGCTACCAGGACAATGGGGTGAGATGGCTCGCCCAGCTCTGCCCAGCCTGAGGAGGACTGGTGAAGGAGAGGGATCTGACCAAACCAGTCAGATGGCATCCCAGACCAAGGAAGCAAGCTGGGATCTAGAGCAACAGCTATTGTGAGCGGCCTGCTAGCCCAAAGCATCTGTCCATGACTCACCAGCAGCCTGGTATCCTGAGAACATCACCAAAAGCCATATTTCCCCACTTTACTGTCCTATCTTTTCTCCCTCTTTGGATCTGTCTGTTTTGTCAAAAGCAACCACCCCTGAGAGCTATCCACTCAAAATTCAACAACAGCACTAACTCTTTCTGCCCCATGAAGAAGGGTTGCTTGACAGAACAAAAGACTCTAACTGATATTCCCCCCTTTGAGAAAGGAACTGTGATACGTTCTGATGGTTTTGCATAACCACTTGATTTCAGTGTCAGAACGCTTTATGTTCATGGATGGTCTGGATAATACTTAGTCCTGCCATGAGTGCAGGGGACTTGCATAGATGACCTCTCGAAGTCCCTTCCACTCCTATGATTCTATGTTTTGGTTTTGATTTTTGTTTCTCTTCTGAACCCTGAATTTTGGCATGAATTTTCTAGTGTCTTTGCCATGGGACTAAGCAGGCCAAGATCTCACGCCTAACTGTTTGGTGTTGTACAGTGACAGAACATTTTCACCACCCTGGGCCCGCTAATTCCATTGACATTAAAACAGGTCAACCCAGAGGCCAATATGTCCATCACCTTCCAGTAATACGCTGGACTGCAATGACCGCTGAGTGTCCTGGCTTCCCTCCTAACTTGAAATCCTATTTGCAGGCGCTTTGTTTAGAAGATAAGGAAATGAATCATTTTGCAAATGCTTAAGTGGTTTACAATAGCAATGAAAAATAGACCGTGTTTGAAATAGATGGCCTTCCAGTGTATTTTTTTAAAAACCCATGTGTATGTGTTTTGCAATTAACATCCCGTGGAGGACAACAAGCTGACAGCAACAGCAAAAAAGAATCCTGGGTGAGCCGGAGTCAGTTTAGCTTTAGATCATTGCAGATTCCTTGGAGGACTGTGCTGTTCAGGAATTCTTACAGCAATAGTGGTGAGCATGTGCACGTGGCAATTCCCATCCCCAGGACATGATGGCTAATTCTTCCTCCATTGGCTCATTTGTTTAGACCATGTGTGACTCAGTTGCACATGTTCTTTCCTCAAGGCCAGTTGGCTGTAAATTCACAGTCCCTCCCTAAAGGTGAATTGTCAGAGCCCAGGGAAGTTCAGGACAGATTTCAGAGAGAAGGAATCCAGGTCTCATGTCAACATGATGCAGCATCCGTCACTTTGCAGCCCTGCCTGTTCTATAGGGCAGAGTAAAGCAGTGATACCAACCCTTGAGATTTTATCAACAGTCTTGTAATAGCTGGTATTTTCCTTAAAGCCCCATATCCTGGAGTCATGTGATTACAGGAGACTCTCAGCTTGCATTTGTAAGAAAGCTTTCTAGCCTTCATGGTTGTGAAGAAAAGCTTGACAACATCAATGCAAAAAGCTCAGCAAGCATAGAGGATCAGGATTGCTCAGTAGTTAGTTCACTGGCCTGGGAGTTCTGGGTTCAATCTTTTCCTCTGCACAAGCTCCAGCTGTGGCCTTGGGTATGTCCCTTAATCTCTGAGTTCCCCCTTGGTAGAAATGGTATAACAGGCTTCACTTGAGTATGGTGTGGGTGAAGACTGTGAGGTTTGTAGAGGCTACTGTAAGAGGGGGCCGTGTAAGTGCCTAATATAAAAAAATAGTTTGCGAAGAACCCAAATTTTATATTTAAAAACTCTTGATTTTTAAGCCAAGCTCACGAGGTTTGTAGAGCCTGACTAGTGATTTTAAACACCTGAGGTTGGCAATACTGGGGATGGTGGATCCACTCATCCCTAGCCTGTCCCTGTCCCACCCACAAGCCCTGCTGTGGAGAATTGGAGGGGGGGGGGCGAGGTGGCCAGGAATTGCTTGGCAGAATGAAGGTTGCTAGGTTCCAAGACAAAAATGGACAACTTCTTGGTCACAAATTGTATAAGGGATATTTGGCTCAACTGTAGTGTTTCCTCCTCTCCTGCTGTGACAGGGCCATCTCTTACCTGACAGGAATACATTCGGTTGTCTTAGAGTCAGGGCCCTGTTGAATTAAACTGTAGGTGTATGTATCTGTAAGGGCTCCTGGTCACATGGAATCATAGAAGATTAGGGTTGGAAGAGACCTCAGGAGGTCATCTAGTCCAATCCCCTACTCAAAGCAGGACCAACCCCAACTAAATCATCCCAGCCAGGGATTTGTCAAGCCGGGCCTTAAAAACCGCTAAGGAAGGAGATTCCACCACCTCCCTAGGTAACCCATTCCAGTGCTTCACCACCCTCCTAGTGAAATAGTTTTTCTTAATATCCACCCTAGACCTCCCCCACTGCAACGTGAGACCATTGCTCCTTGTTCTGTCATCTGCCACCACTGAGAACAGCCGAGCTCCATCCTCTTTGGAACCCCCCTTCAGGTAGTTGAAGGCTGCTATCAAATCCCCCCTCACTCTTCTCTTCTGCAGACTAAACAATCCCAGTTCCCTCAGCCTCTCCTCGTTAGTCATGTGCCCCAGCCCCCTAATCACTTTCGTTGCCCTCTGCTGGACTCTCTCCAATTTGTCCACATCCTTTCTGTAGTGGGGGGGCCAAAACTGGACACAATACTCCAGCTGTGGCCTCACCAGTGCCGAATAGAGGGGAATAATCACTTCCCTCAATCTGCTGGCAATGCTCCTATAAATACAGCCCAATACCCCATTAGCCTTCTTGGCAACAAGGGCACACTGCTGACTCATATCCAGCTTCTCGTCCACTGTAATCCCCAGGTCCTTTTCTGCAGAACAGCTGCTTAGCCAATCAAACCCCAACCTGTAGCAATGCATGGGATTCTTCCTTCCTAAGTGCAGGACTCTGCACTTGTCCTTGTTGAATCTCATCAGATTTCCTTTGGCCCAATCCTCCAATTTGTCTAGGTCACTCTGGACATGATCCTAGCCCGGCTGTGTAAAAAACAGGCTTCTCAGGCCAGGGCTCTGTGTGAGCACCAGCTCTTAAAAAGGGAGGGCCTGGAAAGCAGCGATGGATGCTTTCCCTCCAGCGTGTTTCTGCCTCCCTCCAGCCTTTCTCCCTGGGATTCGGTCCTGATGCTCTGAAGCACCCTACAGAATTGCACATCTGGGCTAGGTAGCCTGCTTCCAAATGGGTCATGAATTTCCCAGCTGCCACCCGGCCCTGTCCTCCTATCCATGTTTGATCTGAGACTTGTGAATCATAGCTGAAAAACACACACACACACACACAAACCCTTCATGGATATGGTTCTCGGGGGAAATGTGAAATTTACAAACCTACCCTGAGTTTCGGGTTTGTGTCCATACCAGGAACTGGCCCACTTTGGGGAATAAAATTTTACCCAGCTTTTACCTTCATCTGCCCTTGCTGTTCTCAGGGCCCATTGCCAATGCCTCCTGCTTTGAAAGCCTAGCCACCAAATATGGCTCCCCCATATCACCATTTATGTGATTGCTCCCAGGAGTGCATATTGGAGCAAGATCAGGGATTCATCCCTCCCTTGCCATGCACGTGGCTTAGATCATGTCTCAACCATTAAATCAGCCCCAGGTTGTCCTCGAAGCCAAAGTTCCATCCAGAAATCAAATTGGCTTGGTCACTCCTGCTAATTCCACAGGTCCCTTCTAGTCCAGCCTTGGAAGTCTCTGGTGGGTCTATGCCATTCTTCAGTGCCAGCAGCATGGCATGTGTGTCTGTGCCATTAAAACAAAAAAAGCAGATCTCACCCCTCTTCCACCAACATACATACAGTCCCACCACAACAGGCCAGTTGTCTGCTCGATAATTAAGCCTCTGATTAAGTTAACAGTGGATGCTCAGTAAGGTTTAGAGAAGAGGCCAAGGAGGACTTCTGGAGAGCATCCTGTGTCACGGTGTTATCCAGATTCTTTAAAGAGTTGCGCGTAATGCCATTAAAGTGAAGCTCGCACCATATGTCTGTTGGTAAATTTGCATGAGGACAAACACCAGCCATGGTGGTCCTGTTACAGCATTTATCCAGAACCCATAGATTGCACAGGACCGGGCAGAGTGTGATAGGAATGACAGACACAGTGGGGAAGGAAATAGACATGACAAAGAGTTCTCTAGCGTCCAAAATGGCCTAAAGCAATTCATGAACATAAGTTGAACAAGGGCTCTGAGTGAGGGATGGGACAACCCAGGTTGCTTGACCTAACCCTTAAGCCAAATTCTGAATAGAACCTTTCTTGGGCTTTGAAAGTGTCGGGTAAACATTTATTTGGGAGGCATTTTCCCCCACTCTTGTTGACCAGCTGTAGATGCCCAAAACACCATGAGAGCTGTTTATTTCTCATTTGTCCTAAGCCAAGAATTATTGGATTGGAAGGTTCACAGCCCAAGATCTCCGCTAAAGGGGTTTGAATAAGTTTCCTGCTGAACCTTGTTGTCTAATAAAGTCTTTGGCTTCAGAACCCAGGATGTAGAACTGGTAGGGACCTCCTGGGTCATTGAGTCAAGGGCCCTGTTATCCTAGGTAACCCCATCATATCATCCCATTCAGAAACATATCGAGCGCCATCTGAACACTCATTCGTTTGTTTTCCCCCACTGCTCCTAGTCAGAGGCTATTGCAGAACCTCCCTTCTTGGATGGTTAGAAGCCTTCTTCTAATTTGCAGCCTAAATTTATTCATGAGCCGCTTATCCCCAGGGGTTCTTGTACCAGCACTATCCGTTAGCTTCAATAACTCTTCTCCCGCCCTGGTGTTTACCCCTCTGGTGTATTTATAGAAAGCAACCACTGGGCAAATCTAGACTCGGAGAGGCTACCACTTCACTTCCCAACATGGTGAATTATGTCCTTCATCCTTCAACATACCATTGGTAAATTGAGCATGAGGGATGAGACCTTTCAAAACTGAAGCCTGTCTTGTTCTGTGTGTTCATTAAGGATCTTCATGCAAATATTATTGCCGTTACGGGTCCTAGATGCTTTGCAGATATATAATAAGTAACGAAGGTCCCTGCCCCAAGAAGCTAACAACAACCTAAAGATACAACATATAGATGGAGCATGGGGAATGGGATGGAAAATAGCAGAGGGATTGCGTGGGGAAGTTTCACGCTCATCTGCTTAGTTAAGGTGCTAGATTTTCAAAATAATAAATCTGGACACTTTTGTGATCACATTTGTAGGGCTCTGAAATACTCCTTCAAAAGACAAGAGTGCGCTTCTCCCAACCTGTGTGTTGGTGTCACTACTGTCAGTGTCTCACTCAGAGTGGAGTGGAGGTTTATTCCCCAGTAACTTAGGCCAGATCTACACTCAAAAGTGAGGTCGATCCAGCTTTGTCACTCAGGGGTGTGAAAAATCCACACCCTGATGCTGGCCTAATCCCCAGCCTAGACAACACTAGGTTGATGGAAGAATTCTGTCAGCCTAGCTTCTGCCTCTTGGGGACGTGGGCTAACTGCAGCAAAGGAGGTACCCCTCCCATCAGTGTATGCAGTGTCTTCACTGGAGCTCTGCAGCTGAGCTGCTGTAGTGGTTTAAGTGTAGACATAAACCAATGTGTCTGAATGAATTCCACATGAAGCACCAAACAAGTGTCGTTAATGTTCACTTTGAGCTGAAGATCAGCTCTGATAGCATCTGTGCTCACTGCATTTCCCTTTTCATTTCAAACTCTATTGATCACACCGAATCCTCAGTTCATGCAGCTGTTGGTTCTTGGCAAACATAAGGCCTGTGCTCCTCAATACAGTAACACGGCTTGGAAAGACTTTCTTTAGCTGTACAAAAAACCCAACATTTGGACTGGTGAAATGAAAAACCACTATAGTTCGGATGCCCTGAATGAAGTTCCTGGTACAGCGAGATATCATGTGAAAAACTGGAGTGGTCCTGGCAAAACTGGGATTCACAGAGTCAGACGTTTCAAGGCCAGAACGGACAGTTATGGGTCAGCTAGGCTGACTTCCTGCAACATATAGGCCATTGAATTTCACCCAGGGATTCCAGCATCAACCGTCCTGATTGAAGTAGAAGAATGTTTTTAGACAGACATCCCATTCCAGTTTAAAGACTTCAAATACAGGAGAAGCCATCACATACCTTGATAAATTGTTCCAAATGTTAAAAAGTGTCCTCTTTCCAGTTTACATTCATCTAACTTCAGCTTCCAAATACTGGAACTTGTCAGACCTTTGCCTGCTAGATTGAGGAGATGTACCCGAAGATATGCTGAACAATGTGTGTCAAAATCTAATATCAGAAATCTCCCTGTGAAGGTACTTCTAGACTGTCAGCGAGTCACCTTGTAAACTGCTCTTGGGTAAGCTAAATAGTTTGGGCTTCCTCAGGCTTTCGTGGTAAGGCAGGTTTTCCAGACAGTGGGGAGGCAGTGAGTCACCCTAGGTCTCTTTTGTAAAGCCCAGCCTTTTTGCTTAGAGCTAGGGTTTTGGCTTGAGATTTTGGATGCTATTGTACATTCTCGAATATGCCTCTTGACTGATTTCCCACTCTGTTGCCCTTATAGATTTTGACACACATTGTTCAGCGTATCTTCGGGTACATCTACACAGCAAAAAAAACCCAAAAACCCTGCTGCCGCGTCAGAGCCAGGGTCAACTTGCTGGTCTTGTGTGGCGGGGCTAAAAATAGCAGTGTAGATGTTCCAGTGTGGGCTGGAGCCCTGGCTCCAGGCCGCTGCCGCCTTGCTGGGTTTCAGAGCCCAGCGCCCAGGCTCTGGGCCCCTTGCCTCTTGCTGGGTTTCAGAGCCCAGGCTCCAACATGAATCCGACCGTCTACACTGCTATTTTCTTAGCCCTGCCTTGCAAGCCCAAGTCAGTTGACCTGGGTCTTTTGGCTGTTTAGACGTACCTCAGGGTGTTTTCTTTTTCCTTTTCATGTTGCAAACTAGTGAGAGGTGGGATAGGAGGGAAAGCATCCTCTGTACATCCTCCCTGGTGCCAGCAGAGGAGGCAGGTTTGATTGTTCGTCTTGGCTCTAGGTGAATAAGGGCTAAATTCCACATAGAAGGCTAAAGCCTATATCAACACATGCCGGATACAGTTCAGAAGGTCATTATTTCTCAAAGCTAAGTAGCTTGGAGTGGGGGAAGAAATAATAATTCAATATAAAGGTCTGCGTCTATCCATCGGGCAAACATAAAACCATAGGAAATGCCACAGTGAAACAGACCAGTCGTCTGTCCGGCTCAGGATCCCGTCTCCATCTTGACTCCTCCTTTGAAACAGGGCTTTTACTCCGCATGCTCCAGGTGAAATAAGCCGATTGCCAGCTGGGGAGGAGAAGACATTCCCCCCAGTGGCAGGTGATAGCGTTGCAAGACTGGGTGCATGATGGGAGTATCAAGATCTTCCTTTAAAGCATCTGGCATTAGGCACCGCTGGAGGTGAGCTCAAGGGCTGGATGGACCGATGGTTTGGGCTGCAGTGGCAATTCCTACGTGATTGCGTAACTCCTTTCATTGTATTTTGTTTTTAAATCCATAGAATTTCATTTACAAAAAAACCCCATGGTTATTTGTATTACAGGAGAACCCAACTGAGCTTAAGTCCCTCTTGTGCTAGGTGTTGTATATACATATAGCAAGCAACAATCCCTCTGCTAAAGAGCTAACACACTGAATAGATCATACAACAGAGAAAGGCAGTATTATTGCCTCCACTTAAGACACAGAGAGCTCAGATGTGGAGAGATTAAACAGTGATTCAGTGGTGAGAGGAGAATTGAAGGCAGATCTTCTAGGTGCTAAGCTGTTGCCTTAATCACACACAATTCCAGCCTTCCTCTTAGTTAGCCTATTTATCTATATATATAAAAAACTACTAATTGGGTAGCGCAAGAGAGAGACAGAGCATGCTACGCTATTAGTTGAGATGGTCCAAAACCTTTTATTAAAAAAAAAAGCCACCCTACTTTTTGACTACATGGAATTTTTTGCAGAAGCACTTCCATTTTTGTTGAAAATGCTTGGGTTGAAATCGAAAGAGATGGAAAATGTTTATGCTTTCAATCTTCAACACTGGAAACCCAGCCTTTTTTGGTGAAAACCCAGAAAGCTTTTAGCAAAAAAATGAAAAATGTTGCTGAAATTGAAAAACCTTTAATTTTCTTCAAAAATTCTCAGTTAAAATTTCCCCCCCCAACCAGCCCTATTAGGGATAGAGAAAGATCTGGGAGACAGGGCGCTCTGGATGGGAACTGGCTTGGAAATTTACCTCAAAAGGTAATTTCAAGGTTCTTATATCAAGACCATAACAGGGTTAAAAAAAAAAAACTAGATAAGTTCATGGAGGATAGGTCCATCAATGGCTATTAGCCAGGATGGGCAGGGATGGTGTCCCTAGCCTCTGACTCCCAGATACTGGGAATGAGCGACAGATCACTTGATGATTACCTGTTCTGTTCATTCCCTCTGGGGCACCTGGCACAGAAGACAGGATACTGGGCTAGATGGACCTTTGGTTTGACCCAGTAGGGCCATTCTTATGTTTTTATTTTTTCCTATTGCCAACTGGCTGTAATGTGAATTGTTGAGAACACAGCTCTGGAAGGGTGCTGAGTTCTAATCCTGCCACTGAACTACTGAGCAGCTTTGGGTAGATCACTTCCCTTTTTTTGTTCGCCTTCCTCATCTATAACATGGGGACACTAATACTTACTGGTTTCTCAGGAGTGGTAGCAGGATACAAAGTCATTATCGGTACAGGGATAAGAACACGTCTAGTGCTTACTACCATCATAAAACAAATGTGTCGGAAATATTCAAACAGCTGCATTGTTTCCTTAGAAAATTCCTTTGAATAGTACTTGCCATTCTGTATGATGAAAACTGCCATGATCAATGACCCTTTTTTCCCCCAAAAGTAATAAAATAATCCCTTGCCAAACCTCAGCTTTTAAATGAGATCCTGCCTCAAACAGGAATATGTTTTATTATCTGGGAGTTCAAGCTGTCCCTGTTTTACAGATGGAGAAACTGAGGCACAGAGCGATTCAAGCAAACACCACAGCCAGGAATTAAGCCTAGCTCTCTCCAGCTTGGCATCTGTTCCTCTATCCACTAGACTGTATTGCTTTCCTAAGTAGGCTCTTTAAGAAGTTGTCTGCTCGCTGAGAGGCAAGGGTGCTGCCAATAGACTGAACGCTGCTCTCCAATCTTGGGGTTTAATTGAAATGCTCATTAAAAAGAACTAAATAAACACATTTATAACATGACTCCTGTCCGCTGTTTCCTAGTGCTGCCCTCTGCCAGCCCCGATGAGTTGAACCCTGTTACCCAGTCTGGACGTGGCTGTTTGTGTGAGTCTCAGTTTTGTTTGGATTATGATGATTGTAGTTTATTTATTCCTGGATTTCTTAGTATTGGGAGCAGGCGTTATTCCTATGTTCCTATGCGCTAATGCAGTGTCATACCTCTCTCTCTTGCCTGCGGTTAGGCAATGCCATTCATCATACAAAGGATGCTGCTCTGATTCAGTTGTTGGTAATATATTACATAAAGTCCCGTAAGTATGAAATAACCTAGATGACTGTATGACGGGGATGCCTGTAATGGCAGGTGACTGAACTGGATGACTCCGGAGGTCCCTACCAGTTCTTTATTCCTGAAAGTTCAGCCAGCTGGGATCTGGTTCCATCCACCAGAATGAGCTAAAAAGTCTATAGAGGCAAGTAAGTAAAATAGGCAGTATATTATTCCAGATTACTAACAGGATCAATCCATCAATTTCACATTTCTAAAATAAACACTACAGCCACCTCAACGCCATCCAGGACTTCACTGTATTGTACAATCAACATTTCCTAGGAAATCTTCTTCGTTTGGCTGACGTAAATGGAGAGCAACAATTATAATTTTACATTCAGATGGTTAAGTGAGAAAATTGCATCTGGAGTAGCAGAGTGTATTGCTCTGATGCCTCCTTCATATTTGTGAATTGGGCCCTGAGCTGTTATATGTTCTATTCTGGGTGACCACCCACCGCACACCGGAGAGTCTTTAATTTTCAGCTTGTGCAGCAAGTGTCCTCATCTGCCATGGTTTGTGCGCTTGCAGTTTAGGGTTGCCCATGAGTTTCCTGGGAGATTGAAGCCAGGGATCTTCTGTGTCAGATTTTTCAAGAGGTGATTTCTTGTGAACCTTGTTAAGGTCCTGGTGGATGGGAAGACATTCATTTGCCATGATCCTCTTGAATCCCCGAAGGGTTGCAGTAAGAAATTGGAGACTAGAACGCAGCATCTTCTGTTCCCACAGCATGGCCTCCGACCCTCTGAGCTAATATGGCACCTTTGCTGGATTTGTCAATTGGTAACTGGCAGTTGATCAGTTCCAATTCCATGCAGTGGAGGGCAGCAGTGACACATGCTCGCTAGCCACTTAATGACAATCGATTTGAAAAGGAAAGTATTTAAAAAAACAGCTCATCCTTGTTAGCCTGCCAAGATCTAAGGTCACAGCTTTGTGTTCCCTCTGCAGCGATTGATATCATTCGTGTCCAAGGCAGTAGAAGGAATGCATAAGGGGAGGGGGGGGGCACTGGGGAATGGGATATGGAGCATCACAGTGCTTCAAATCCAGCAAGTGTGCAGAGCAACTGATAGTCATCAGCATCCCTTAGGGGACCTGGAGCTTTGGAGGAAAGCTCAAGGGTCTAACGCTTAAGAATGGGTATGTTAGCTCCTGCAAAATCAGAGCTAAACCAAATCTTTGCCTCTAAAGCTCAAATGGTTTGTGTGTCACTGTGGAACTGGCATCCAAGGGCCCATGTTCCCTGAAGGGACTGTTATTGAGGGAACACCAAGAAAATAGAGAACATTGGGGAGTTTGGCTGGAGGCCGTTGAGCCACATGGACAGAGCAAGGCGCAGGCTTTAACCAAGTTCCTCTTTGTCAGCCCAACCTGCATTCAGCTTCACTCTTTGCAAATGAACCGCGGTGGCGGCACTGGAGCGAGGAGCTCTCCGCAACGCAGGAGCTGGCAGCATGAGTCCTGGAGCTCAGTCTGAACTCCCCCAGAGACCTGGATTTTGCAGACCCCAATTTAGCTCAGCCTTGGACCCAGTGGAAGGAGGAGTTTGAGCGGTACCCAGACCTGGCAGTGCAGGAGGACGGCAACAACAGGAAAGTCAAAGTGTTGTTTTACCTTTGTGGGAACGAGGCAGAAGCTCATCACTGCCTTGGGAGCCCTAGGCACATACTTCCTCCAAAGCAGAACAAAACTGTAGAGCGACATGGGTTTTTCATTGGAGACCGATCCAAAGGAGGGGCGATAGACCCCTAGGTTACAGCCTTGCACACACTGACTTCTACATGCAACTTTGGGGACTTGACAGACTCCCTGATTCCGGACAGGATAGTCTGCGGCAGTTGGGATCCCCACCTGCGGGAGTGGCTGCTCTGGGAAGACGATCTCGCATGAGGCAGGTGCTCAGGCATGGGAAATGCAGAGGAAGCCTCAAGAGAAAGGATGAAGGTTTTGGGAGCCACAGCGCTCCCAGAAGTACAGGCCATGAGACACCAGCGAAGGAGAGCAGGTGGCCAGGGTTCCGTACCCGTAGTGAGATGTATTTACTGTGGCAGACAGCACGCGCGGGGAAAGGAGATGCACCCCCACACTAAGACGGTATTGCAAGGAATGTGGCAAGCTGAAACTTGAGCAGGGTGTGCAAGAGCAGAGGAAGGTCTCAGAAAAACTCAGCCAGACTTAGAATCATAGGACTGGAAGGGACCTCGAGAGGTCATCTAGTCCAGTCCCCTGCACTCAAGGCAGGACTAAGTATTATCTAGACCATCCCTGACAGGTGTTTGTCTAACCTGCTCTTAAAAATCCCCAATGATGGAGATTCCACAACCTCCCTGGGCAATTTATTCCAGTGCTTAACCACTCTGACAGTCAGAAAGTTTTTCCTAATGTCCAACCTAAACCTCCCTTGCTGCAATTTAAGCCCATTGCTTCTTGCCCTGTCCTCAGAGGTTAAGAAGAACATTTTTTCTCCCTCCTTCTTGTAACAACCTTTTATATACTTGAAAACTGTTATCATGTCCCCTCTCACCCTTCTCTTCTCCAGACTAAACAAACCCAGTTTTTTCAATCTTCCCTCATAGGTCATGTTTTCTAGACCTGTAATCATTTTTGTTTCTTTTCTCTGGACTTTCTCCAATTTGCCCACATCTTTCCTGAAATGTGGTGCCCAGAATTGGACACAATATTCCAGTTGAGGCCTAATCAGCGCGGAGTAGCGGAAGAATTACTTCTCATGTCTTGTTTACAATACTCCTGCTAAGACATCCCAGAATGATGTTCGCTTTTTTTGCAACAGCGTTACCCCGTTGACTCATATTTAGCTTGTGATCCACTATGACCCCCAGATCCCTTTCCGCAGGACTCCTTCCTAGGCAGTCATTTCCCATTTTGTATGTGTGCAACTGATTGTTCCTTCCTAAGTGGAAGACTTTGCATACAAGAGGGGCTGGCACGTCAGACTGCGGTGATGACATCATGACCCTAGGTTCTCTTTGAGTCTGAGAACATATCAGGTTCAGGCTGTTGGGACAGAAAAGCAACCAAGGGACAATACCAACCTTGGTGCATGCAGCAATGTTCACAGGGAAATGCCCTGTGCGATTTCAGCTGGATAGCAATGTGATTCCTTGGGATGAACTGTACTCGGTCACAGCCATTACAAAGAGCAGTCACATTCTAATAATGTACAGTGAGAGCATAATGCAGCCAATTGGAAAACGTCACCTCATAGTAACTAAACTGAAAAAAAAATAACAGCTGGTACCAACCAAGAGACGTTTGCAGTGGTGGATGGTAAGCATCTCAGACTGACCCCTCTGGGGGAATGCAGCCATACAAGCCGTGGATCTGATCTGGGTGCAGTGTCCGAATTTTATAGCTGCAGTGCAAGAAGCAAAAAGAGGGAGTCCCAGGGACAATGGAGATCATTTTAAAAGCATATGCGGATGTTTTCAAAGGTGATGTGTGGCTCGAAGGAAAGACTGGAAGTCGGCCCCACAGTGGAACCTGTGTGTTTCCATGAAGGAAAGCTCCAGTGACATTCTGTAATCCAGTTCACAAGGAGCTCAAAAGTCTGCAGAGCGGGGGTATCATCGCACCTGTAGAGGCCAGTACAGCCTGCATGCTGGTGGTGAATAAGGCAAATTACACATTTGCATAGACTTAAAGCCACTGAACTGGTAATTGAAAAGATGCCACTAGCCACGGCCCACAAAGGACGACATCTTGCTAGAACTCTCTAAAGACAGCACCTTTACAGTCTGATGTGAGGAGCAGCTTTTAGCACATAAGGCTCATTAAAGTGTTCAGCAGGCTGACAACATTTACAACACCATTTAGTTGTGACAGATGGCTGTGCATGCCAATGTGCATATGCCCCGCACCTGTGGTGTTCCAGAGAAGACTCACCCAAGGACTGCCTGGGGCGAAAATAACTGCAGATGATATGTTCATTGTAGGTGAAGGGAGCAAAGATAAGAAGCCGAACATGTCCATAACAGAAAACGACAAGCTTTTCTACCGCAATGCAGGGACAAGAACATAAAACTCAGCCCAGAAAAAAATGTGACTCAAACAGTGTGAGATGATGTACATTGGACATCTGCTCACAGCTGTGGGACTGAAAGCAGATCCTTACAAGATCAAGGCAGTCAGAGACAGGCCAGCTCCAGTGGATGTGAAAGGGATACAGTGCTTCATTGGAATGATGAACTTTCTGTCCAAGGTGTGTCCACACCTGACCGCAGTAGCAGAATCCATACATCAACTCACAAGGCAGGATGTTGATCTGGACTTCTTAACTGTAAGAACAGGAGGACAATGGAACGGACTGCCTAGGGAAGTTGTAGAAGCTCCTTCACTGGAAGTTTTCAAAAGGTGGCTGGGTAGCCATCTGTCTTGGATGGTTTAGACTCAACAAATCCTGCATGTAGATAACCCTTGCAGTTCCTTCTTACCCTATGGTTCTATGATTCTATGGAGTGGGCAGGTTCCCAACAGCAAACAGTTGATATGCTGAAAGAAAAGACAATGAAAGTCCCTGTCCTGAAGTGCTACCAGCCAGGAGAGCCATTGACCCTCCAGTGTGATGCATTGGAGAAAGGATTGGGTGTAGTGCTTTTGTGTCAATGAAAAGTTTCCAACCGCCTCTGTTTTCAACCAATTGTAAAAGCTGCTCAGAATTTTTCAAAGTTTACAAATTTGATAACGTTGGAAATTTAAACACAAATCAGGAAACATTTTTTTTTGCAAATGTTCTTCCTTTTTCTTCCTGTTATTTTGACAAGCACATTCTCAAAGCATCTTATTTAAGATAGTCCATAAAGTTCAGCCATCAATTCTGAAACTTTTACAGTTTGCTGTGGGTCTGTCCTTATTTGCCAGAATAGAGATTTATTGCAGAGATTCTTTGTGACAAAGAGGGCGGTCTTTGGGAGATCTCCTTGTATTAAGTTTATGTATCATTGTGGGCCATGTAATTCCATGGGGGAGGTGACCACAGCTTCTCCAGAAACTAAGAACAGTGGGGAGTGCTTATGCAAATTCACTCAGATTGTAGCACCTTCAGAGAAGTACCGCCACCTGAAGAGGTGCATATATACTAGTTCAAACTGGATTCCACAGAGACCAGACAATGAAAGGATTGTAACGGACATGACGTTCTGTCCAAGGGGCACCCAGTCCTTGCTGTGAAGAAAGGAAGGTTGGAAGGAGTTTGGTCTACTGAGGCCCCATAAGACTGCTGACTGACCTCTAGAAAGCTTTGAGCATGAATATAGGAACTTCTATTGTTTTTATGTTTTCTCTGTAATGCTTGCACCTTAAGAATAAATGTGCTTGCTTAGACACCGTTGCGTGACAACTCATAACTGCTGGCAATGATGATGTTCATAGCCTTTGTAGAAAAAGCAAAGAACAGACACTGGCTTGTTTAGGCAGTTTGGCTTGCTGGAGATATCACAGTGCTGTCAGGGAACAGCGGAGTCTAGAAAAACCTCAGTCAGGAGGGTGAGAGATGCGGGTCTCTGCCCAAAAGAGATGGTGGCTGAGGAGCCAGTGGCCTAGAGCAGTGGTCTCCAAAGTGAGGTGCGCGCACCCCTGGGTGTGCGCAAGAGGATCCTTGGGGGTGCGCGGCAGGAGGAGCGTTTTTTTTTTTCTCTGTTGGACAGGAGTCCGAGCGGCTTTTTTTTTTGCTTTGGCAAAAATGGTAGAGCCGGCGCGGCAGGGGGTGCGTGCTCAAAAATTTTTTACTGATAGTGGAGCGTAATCAAAAAAGTTTGGAGACCACTGGCCTCAAGTGACCGTGGAGAGGGAATACAGGTGCAGTTGTCTGAGCTGTGACATTGTCTCTCTGAAACGTGATAATATAGAACATTCTCAGAGGGGACTGAGACTGGGGCAGCAGGGCTGGAGGATTCTTAAGGTACGTCTGCACTGCAGTCAGAGGTGTGAGAGCAGCACCAGTTGGCCTGCCTGCTCTAGCTTTAATCTCCCTAGCATGGCTAAAAATACCAGTAAAGACACGGTGTACAGTATGGGCTATCCAAGCCTGTCCGGAACCCTAGATACCTACTCCTTCTGCTAACCCATGCTGGGGTCCATGCCCCCATCTTGACTGATATGTTTACCTGTGCTAGCCAGATTAAAGCTAGCACTAGTATGCCAACCCAAGTTACAATCACACTTCTGATTGTAGTGCAGACAGACCCACTCTAGTTCAACCACGAGTTATTGAGGGCCAGGCAGGAATTGCTGAGTTGTACTCTCTGGTCGGTGTTATGCAGGACGTCAGACCAGATGATCACAGTGGTCCCTTCTGGCCTTGGAATCTATGAATTAACCCTGTTTAAATCCACCTAAGGTCACTAGTGACCAGATATTATTACCTTCTGACAACTCTTCCGTGACTTATATGGATTGAGTTAACAATACTTACTGCCACAGACATCAACTAATTAATCCTTAAAACACCTTAAGATAATAAAGGAGGTAGGGACACGTCATTAGCTCTATTTTATAGATGGGGAAACTGAGGCAGAGAGGCTGAGCGACTTGGTCAAAGCCAAATAGATATTTAAACTGGACTGGATGCAGCACTAGAAAATACTCTATGGGGAGCAATCTGGCTCAGGAGATGGAGAACATGCTCCATTTTCTGCGATTCAGTGACTGCTACAGCTTTTTTAGCTGGCTAGCTAGCCTTCCATCTGCAGTATCTACCTGTTTAGAACTAAATGGATACATCTAGCTAGCTAGCCAGCCTTCCGTCCACAGAATCTATCCGCCCACCGTATGCGTCTGTCTATCCTTCCTTCCACCCCTAGAGGGGGTCTCTCTGTATTTCTACCTATCTTTCCTTCCTTGAATTAATTAACTCTTATAGAAGTGTAATGAATTTCTCAGACGTAGGTGTCCCGTTCCATAAGGCTAGCTCCTTAAACACACCGCCGTGATTTTATTTGAAATAATGAAGAAAAAAAATGTCAGTTCTTTTCTTTTATTTTTTTAAAAATTTTGCTGTGAAAAATCTCACCAAGGAAAATATTCGCATCTCGGTAGAGCCCTTTAAATATATTAATAGAGGAAATATTAGAATCCACCTAACAGGTTGCCAAGCTGTCTGACCTGCACTGGAACTACTGAGCAGGAGAATTTGCAGAGGTCTATGAATGTCTCTCTTTCATATACATGTTTTATTGTATTGTCAACATATTTCTGATCTCTTTCGGGGTGAATGTGTGTTTTCCAGCTTCTGTTTCCTTCTCTACTTCTTTTCAGTCTCTTGGTTCGGTGGCACGAGGAAACAAAATTAATTCCGAGCAGCTCGAAGCTGCACAGGGGAGCGTGTGCCATATGAGCTCGTTCTCATTACACATCTGGACTGGTGCCTCTGATTCATGAGAACGAACAAGGAGGTGACACTTCATCATTAATGTCACAAGCCTAGCCATTTTAACAGCCCCGGTACTCCCCCTGCAAAAAAAAAAAAAAAAAAAAACGAGCGAAGGAATAATATTCCCAGAGAAAAGGATCCGGTCACTGGTAGGAAAACACTCATAAATAGAATGTTCTATTAATATTATTCCTTGTTATTGTAAGAAGTTTTCCTACAAAGAGCATAGAAAATAACTCAAGCAGCATTCGGTATATGAGCACGGTAGGAAAGGCAGTGTGGTCCACTAAGTTACGTACTGCACTGGGGTAAAAAAAACCGGGTTCTGTTTCTGAGTCTGTCACTGCCTTCCTGGGTGACCTTTGTCAAGTTACTTCCCCTCTCGCTGCATATTTCCCCTCCCATCCTTTGTGTGTCTTGTACATTTAGATCATAAGCTTTTCAGGGTAGAGACTGTCCCTCACGATGTGCATGTACAACACCCAGCACAACGGGACCCCAATCTCACTCAGGTCTTCTAGGAACTATTGTAATACAATAGTTATATTCCTGTCTCAATCATAGGAATGTAGGGCTGGAAGGGCCTCAAGGGGTCAGCAAGTCCAGCCCCCTTCACTAAGACAGGACCAAGTATACCTAGACCATCCCCTGCAGGTGTTGTCCAACCTGTTCTTAAACACCTCCATTGGTGGGGTTTCCACAAACCTCCCTTGGAAGCCTATTCTAGTGTTTAACGATCCTTACCATTAGAAAGCTTTTCTTAGTAGCTAACCTAAATCTCCCTTGCTGCAGATTAAGCCCAATACTTCTTGGCCTACTGTAGCGGGGTGGTTACCCACTCCCGCCCTGACAGGGTTAAAAACAGCCCAGGAGAGGGCTGTGGCTGGGGCAAGAAGCCTGGGCTGTTTGGGGAAAGTAGGCTCAGCTGTGGCCACGCCCCAATCAGGCCCAGCTGGCCCCTATAAGAGGCTGTGAGCCAGAAGCCCAGACAGTCTCTCTCTGCGTTCAGAGAGAGAAGGGCCTGGCTGCAGGGAGCTTAACTAAGTGCCTAGAGTGGAGCAAAGCTGGGGAAAGGCCAAGGGAGCCGGGGAGCTCCGGCCTAGGAAAGCCCCAGGCTGCAGACCTGGTAAGGCCTATTAGGTACTGGGGTTGCAGGGGGCAGCCCATGGGTAGGCAGAGGCAGCAGGTCCAAACCCCTTTGCATGTGATGAGTGGCTAATACTGCAGTTTGCCCCAGGGAATGGGGGGATAGATGGAGACTGGACAGTAGCCAAGACTGAGGCGAAGTGGGGATAGTGGGTGGGGGTTCCCCTGGGAGGGGGAGACCCAGAACTGTGGGGGTACTGTCAGGGGGCAGCACCCAGTTAAAGGGGCACTGGGGTCCTGGGAGGGACATGGGGGGTGGCAGCGGGACACTGGCCTGCAGAGGGTGCTCCAAGGCTGGCAGAGCTAATTCCCAGAAGAAACCAGCAGGAGGTGCTGCAGGGGTGAGTCCACACCCTTACACCTACCTTCTCATAGACTCATAGACTTTAAGGTCAGAAGGGACCATTATGGTCATCTAGTCTGACCTCCCGCATGATGGAGGCCACAAAAGCTGACCCACCCAATTTCCCTTATCTCAGCTGTTGAAGTCTCCAGATCGTGATTTAAAGACTTCAAGTCGCAGAGAATCCTCCAGCTTGCGACCCCTGCCCCATGCTGCGGAGGAAGGCAAAAAACCTCCAGGGCCTCAGCCAATCTACCCTGGAGGAAAATTCCTTCCCGACCCCAAATATGGCGATCAGTAGAACCCCTTCAGTGGACATGGCGAACAACTGATCACCGTCCTCTTTAGAACAGCCCTTTGAAGACTGTTCTCAGGTGCCCTCTCAGTCTTCTTTTCTCAAGACTAAACATTCCCAGTGTTTTTAATCTTTTCTCGCAGGTCAGATTTTCTAAGCCTTTTCTCATGTTGGTCGCTCTCCTCTGGACTCTCTCCAATTTGTCCACATCTTTCCTAACGTGTGGTGCCCAGAACTCGGCACGGTGTTCAGCTGAGCTGGTGCCGAGCAGAGCAGGACAATTACTTCCTGTATCTGATATATGATGCTCCTGTTAATACACCCTCGAATGATATCGGCCTATTTCACAACTGCATGACATTGTTAACGCCTATTAAATTGCACTATACCCCCCAGACCCTTGTCAGCAGTGTTGCTGTCTAGACAGCTAGTCCCAATTTTGTAGTTACACATTAGATTTTTTTCTTCCTAAGTGTAGTACTTTGCACTTGTGTTTAATGAGTTTCATAGTGTTGATTTCAGGCCAATTCTCCCATTGGTCAAGGTCAGCCTGACTTCGAATTCTGTCCTCCAAAGTGCTAGCAGCCCATCCCAGTTTTGTGTCATCTGCAAATGGTATAAGCATACTTGCCATTCTTTTATCTAACTCATTAATGAAAATATTGAATAGTACCAGATCCTTATATAATTTCATCTAGACCACATTTCCCATGTTTGCTTATGAGACTGGTGTGGGACAGTGTGATGGGATGCTCTAATCACTGCTGGATGGCGCCTCCTCCTGGCAGTTCTTGGGACTAGCTCTGTGAGGCTGATGCCCCTTCCTGCAGTTACCTTCTGTCTCTCTCAGCCTGCAGCCCCACTCTTGCTCCAGGAACTGCTGCGGCCTCTTTGGGACTCAGCCTTCTATCCAGGTTACTCGGTGGTTTTCCCCTTCTGGGGTAGCCTTTCAAAGTCTCTTCTGTCCACAAGCAGTATCAGGCAAGGCTCATGCCCACTGCCCTGGGTATATAACTCCAGAAGTGACTCTGCCAGTGAAAATGAGGTAGAATCAGAGTCTGAAATAGGGAAAGAACAGGTCAAAAATTACTTAGACAAGTTAGATGTCTTCAAATCACCAGGGCCTGATGAAATGCATCCTAGAATACTCAAGGAGCTGACTGAGGAGATATCTGAGCCATTAGCAATTATCTCTGAAAAGTCATGGAAAACGGGAGACATTACAGAAGACTGGAAAAGGGCAAATATAGTTCCCATCTATAAAAAGGAAAATAAGGACAACCTAGGGAATTACAGACCAATCAGCTTAACTTCTATACCGAGAAAAATAATGGAGTAAATAATTAAGCAATCAATTTTAAAACACCTAGAAGATAATAAGGTGAAAAATAACAGTCAAAAGAACAAATCATGGCAAACCAACCTGATAGCTTTCTTTGACAGGGTAACAAGCTTTGTGGATGGGGGGAAGCGGTAGATGTGGTCTATCTTCCCTTTAGTAAGGCTTTTGATACTGTCTCGCATGACCTTCTCATAAACAAACTAGGGAAATGCAACCTAGATGGAGCTACTATAAGGTGGCTGCAAAACTGATTGGAAAATCGTTCCCAGAGAGCAGTTATCAGTGGTTAATGAGTGGGGTCCCGCAGGGATCAGTTCTGGGTCCGTTTCTGTTTAATATCTTCATCAATGATTTAGATAATGGCATAGAGAGTACACTTATAAAGTTAGTGGACGATACCAAGCTGGGAGGGGTTGCAAGTGCTTTGGAGGATAGGATTAAAATTCAAAATGATCTGGACAAACTGGAGAAATGGTCTGTAGTGAATAGGATGAAATTCAATAAGGACCAATGCAAAGTACTTTACTTAGGAAGGAACAATCAGTTGCACACATACAAAATGGGAAATGACTGCCTAGGAAGGAGTACTGCAGAAAAGGATCTGAGGGTCATAGTGGATCACAAGCTAATTCTGAGTCAACAGTGTAACACTGTTGCAAAAAAAGCAAACATCATTCTGGGATGTATTAGCAGCAGTGTTGTAAGCAAGACACGAGAAGTAATTCTTCCGCTCTACTCCGCGCTGATTAGGCCTCAACTGGAGTATTGTGTCCAGTTCTGGGTGCCACATTTCAGGAAAGATGTGGACAAATTGGAGAAAGTCCAGAGAAGAGCAACAAAAATGATTAAAGGTCTAGAAAACATGACCTGTGAGGGAAGATTTGGGGGGGGGAAAGGGGGTTGTTTAGTCTGGAGAAGAGAAGATTGAGAGGCGTCATGATAACAGTTTTCAAGTACATAAAAGGATGTTACAAGGAGGAGGGAGAAAAATTGTTCTTCTTAATCTCTGAGGATAGGACAAGAAGCAATGGGCTTAAATTACAGCAAGGGAGGTTTAGGCTGGACATTAGGAAAAACTTCCTAACTGTCAGGGTGGTTAAGCATTGGAATAAATTGCCTAGGGAGGTTGTGGAATCTCCATCATTGGGGATTTTTAAGAGCAGGTTGGACAAACCCCTGTCAGGGATGGTTTAGATAATACTTAGTCCTGCCTTGAGTGCAGGGAACTGGACTAGAGGACCTCTTGAGGTCCCTTCCAGTCCTACGATTCTATGGATAGAGAGAAAGAAACAGGAAAATGTTGTGGGAGCAATCTGCCTGAATGAGTTTAGGACAGGAAGTGATCAAGAATACTCAGTTGAAATTGCAGGGGGATTTTAGCTGTGCCCAATGTATTTGCAATACTTCCTACCAGCTCTCTAGACATAACAGGAAAATGAACATTTCATGAAAGTGCAAATATCACCAGACCTACCTATAAATAATCCAGGACAAATTAAGCACAGTGTAAGAGGGATAAGGGACATTGAGAATGTTCTTTAGCCAAACCCAAACCAACAAACCCAGCGCCTGTGCTCTGACAATGCGTTATTTTCTCTCCGGCAGCCACACCACAGCTGATGGCAGGCCTGGATGAACCCATGTGCACTTCCACAGGGCCCCCGTCTCAGGGGCCCCCAACCACCAGGGGGAGGAAACGCCCCCTTCATCCCCCCCAAAAAACAAACAAACAAACAAAAACAGAGCTGGGAAGGGGCAGGGGGGGGGGAGAGCCAATGGCTGAAGCGGGAAGCCGGATCCACCCCAGGGGACAGCAGCTACTGCAGGGTTTGTGGGGGCAAGTGCATTCTACAACAAATCCCCCCCATGGGGCTTCCCAATCTGACACCTACCCTTGGGCACCCAGTCTGGGGACAGGCCTCAACACCCCCCACAGGGCCTTCTACCCTCTGGGGGCAGGGAAGGTGGGTGGGCGGCCCAGTTGCCATAGTGCAAAGTTCTTTAATCCGGCCCTGCATGGGGTCTTCGTATAGAGACATTGGGGACCTAACACATGGTGCTGTGACTCCCAGTAGGGGGCCCCTGAATGGATTGGCTCTGCCCAGACAGGCGCTGGTTTGTAGCTGAGTGCAGTGCTTGTTTCTGGGGTTAGTTCCTGCCTCCCCAATGGTTGTGGAAGGGAACCAGGAGGTTTGGGCCTGGCAGGGACAGCAGGGCTCTCTCTCTCAAGGCAGGTGATTTGGGATCTAATTTCCAACACAGGGAGCCCCCACCCCATTGGGGATAAAGGCTGCAGTCCTGGAAGATGCTGCCAGCATTTCCTGGAAAGCGCAGGGAGCTTGGCCCTCTCACGGGATCCGGCTCACAGCAGCTGGCGCTGGCTTATTAGCTTATTAGCTTTCCCTCAATTCTTTTAGATTAGAGGGGCTAGCCCTCATGTCCTGGACAGAATCCTATTGGGGTAATTCATGACTACTAATTTTGGTAACTGGTAATTAGCTATCGCTATGGCCCTTTTGGAAATTCAGCATACCAATAATTCCCTTTGCGCTTTGTTATCCCTCTTTGCTTCCCCTTCTAGGCAGCTGAGTAGCGTTATTCTCTCCCATCCACTTATTGCGTCTTCACTCAGTCCCGCTAAGTCAATGCCACTGATTTAGCGCTGAAGTGAAAACTAGCCCATAGTCTAGTCTCCGGCTGTCTGTAAAGGTCGAATTCTGGTTTTGGGGTTAGTGCGCAGGTGCTGGGTTGGGTGGTATCAGTCACCTGTGCTATACAGGAAGTCAGACGAGATGATGTGGTGGTCCCTTCTGGCTTTAAACTCTATCACTCAACTGTTTTGATTATTCAGAAATATTCACCAGTTTTTTTTTCTGCAAATAATGCTTGGTCTGTAGCTCAATCACAATGTTAACCTCATGGTAGGACCAGTTTTAAAGCATATGTTTCGTTAGAGCTGGTTGAAACTGTTTTGTCAAAACTCTTTTTTGACATAAAATGATTTTTTGACCAGAGTGAAAATTTTTAATGGAAAAATTTCATTTGGGGCAAAACTTTAAAAAAAAAAAAAGTTTTGATGAAAAACTGGAAACTAAAAAAATCTTGACATTTTTTAGTTAAATTTTTATTGTTTTCAGTAAGAATTTTCAGGGTTGGGTTTTTGAAAACCAAATTTTTTGAAAACCGAAAATTTTACTGAAAATAATTTTTGAAACCGGAAATGTTTTTGGTAATTAGTTTTGCTTTTTGTTTTGTTTTTAATGAAAACCCCAGCTATTTTGCTAGACGCTTTCAAAGAGAAAAGGAAAATTTCACAAACAAAGAAGGGGCATTTTTCACAAGCTCGATTTTTTTCTTTTTTTTAGATCAGGATTCCATTGTGCCAGGAGCTGTGCAAACATATACCAACGAGACCATTCCTGCTCCAAAGACATGACAATGTAAGTGCAAGCCTAGGAACAATAGGTGGATATGGCCGACAGACAAGGAATTACAAGGGTGGGTGGATAGCTCAGTGGTTTGAGCATTGGCCTGCTAAACCCAGGGTTGCAAGTTCAATCCATTTAGGGATCTGGGGCAAAAATCTGTCTGGGGATTGGTCCTGCTTTGAGCAGGGGGTTGGACTAGATACCTCCTGAGGTCCCTTCCAACCCTGATATTTTATAACAAGGAAACAATGAGAAAACTGGTCGTCATGGAAAGCAGAGGTCAGAGCACACCAGCTACCCAACTATTATCGAGTTCTTTGTAGGTATCACATCAGAAGAGTTTTAAGGTGGTGGCTTTAGGGGTCTTTACAGAAGGCGCCTTCCAGGCATAAGGCACATGATGGGAGAAAGCATGAAGATTCTTGTTGAGAAAAAAAATTAAATGGGCAGTCAAGACTCATGTGCAGATTGCACCTCTCTGTGCCTCGATTTACCCATTTGTAAAATACGGTGTCACCGGGTAACTAGCCCCGAGGGTGGACAGGCTCTCAGCCTACCTGAGAATGAGCCAGCTCAGATCCACCGGGGGATAACTGATGGCCTGTGTAGCTAAGCAATAGCTAGTTAATTAGTTAAGGAACACCTGCGCCTTAGAAAGGGTTACATGGGCTCAGGTAGAACAGAGAACACTGGGAGGAAGTGCCTGGGGAAAGAACTTCTCAAGGGAGTGGGCTAGGAAGCTGCTTCCTGTGTCGGGGGTGTGAGGGATAGAGACCAGCGATTCCTGGGGAGAGGAACAGTCCCCAGAATGCAGCAAGAGGCAGCTGCCAAGGGGGAGCGAGTGAGGGGGCTTGCCAGGAAAGGAAGCCAAGGAAGAGTGCTCCTAGGTGGGGGAGGCTCTCAAAGGGAGTTGCTATGAATGCCAACTCTCAGCAAAACCTGGTCCCAGTGGAAGGATTTCAGCAGGCAGCAGCAGGAGCCGCAGGTCCGAGGAATTATATGCTGTTCTGAGGAAGGGTCATCATGGTTTGACCTCTGCGGGGACCTTGACCCAAAAGGAGAGACCCTTTCCCAGCTGATAACAAGAGGCCCTGACTCCAGAAGAGAGTTCTGGGTCAAGAGCACCTCACTGGTAAAGGACCTGGATGTAAGTGGGGTTCATGGCCAAAGGTTAAGTGAGCCCCTTTCCCCTCCCACTGGAACTCTGGGGTTGAGGCCTATTTGTGTAATGTTCTGCCTTTGAGTTAAATAAATAGACCTGTGAAGGGGCACTGTTCAATAGACATAATCCTCACTGGACTGATTAAAGCCCACTAGGGGAAACTGAGGCAAAGACTTAATTGCAGTGCTGCATTGGGCCACCAGAGGGCACTGGTGCACTGAGGACCCCCGTTACTTAGGGCTAATAATATTATTACATGGATATTTGTAAAACATGCTGAAAACCTCCGATGAAAGGTTGCAAAGCACAATATATTATTATGTGGCCAGTAGCTAAGTTATAAATAACTGGCTTTTGTTTTAGGTACATTCCATTTATTCTTTTTCTAAACCATTTAAAAACTATCTCAACGTTTTAAATCTTTCATCCTGTAGCATCATAGACTCATAGATTTCCAGGGGTCATGTGGTCATCTAGTCTGACCTTCTGCATAACACAGGCTAAAGAACATCAATTTATCATTTATGCACCAAATTCATAACTTCTGTTTGAGATATAGCAGATCTTTTGGAAAGATATAGTCCTAATTTAAATTCTGCAAGTGCTGGAGAATCCACCGTATCTGTCATTA